>NC_066509.1:22415978-22418478 GCF_024679095.1 Eriocheir sinensis
GACTCGCTTGTCACTTAAGGCGTGGATGCTAAGAAACGCCTTCTTGCAGACGACCACCCTCTTGCTGTCGACGTTCACACCATACTCCAGCGTCGCCTTCCTCCTGCTGCCAGCTCCCACACCCGATGTCTTCACCTCCTTCGACAGGACCATGGTGACAATGTAGGCTGACTGCGCGTTGTAGTCCCCCATCTTCCAGTACTCGGAGAAGATACGCTGCACAACTTCCTCTCCAAGCTTCAGGAAGCAGCCCTTAGGACACCCACATGGTGGTCCAACCTGCTTCGCCGCCACAGTCTTCCCCGTGTTCAGCCCCACGTATTCCTGCCCGGAGTTCCTCTTCCTCTTAGCCAGGTTCCTCTTCCACTGCGTCTCATCCCTCCTCTTCCTCATCTGCAGCTCGTCCCCTGGACGTTCAGGACGCTCTTCCACGGCAGGAACGGAGGTGGAAGTGCTGGGAGAAGCCATAGTTGCGTAGAGAGTCACGAGAAAGGTAGCGTGCGTCTGTGCTCTGGCGTGTTAAAAGGCAGAGTGGATGAGCACGTGGTGAGTGTGTCACCATGGCAACGGTGCTGTGATTGGCTCCCCCGCCCCGGGCGGCTGCCACCGCGCCGCTGATTGGCCATACGCACGTGAGGCTGGGAGGAGCAGGTTGCGTCGTTGTTGTACCGCTTTCGAGATGTTAGTCCAGAGAAATTTTCTCCGCACTACGCTCGACTTTGAGCCTTAGTACAGGTGCTTAGATGGTCGAATATGACTTGGCCGACATCACCACGAGACTTTTACACCCTTCTACCACACGGAGCAGGCACAAACACGAAATTCGTTGTTGCACCGCGCGCCTCATATACAGGGGCCTTGTCCGCCCTCGTATGGAGTATGCATCTCATGTGTGGGGGGGCTCCACTCACACAGCTCTTCTGGACAGAGTGGAGGCAAAGGCTCTTCGTCTCATCAGCTCTCCTCCTCATACTGATAGTCTTCTACCTCTTAAATTCCGCCGCAATGTTGCCTCTCTTTCTATCTTCTATCGATATTTCCACGCTGACTGCTCTTCTGAACTTGCTAACTGCATGCCTCCCCCCCTCCCGCGGCCCCGCTGCACTCGACTTTCTACTCATGCTCATCCCTATACTGTCCAAACCCCTTATGCAAGAGTTAACCAGCATCTTCACTCTTTCATCCCTCACGCTGGTAAACTCTGGAACAATCTTCCTTCATCTGTATTTCCTCCTTCCTACGACTTGAACTCTTTCAAGAGGAGGGTATCAGGACACCTCTCCTTTCGAAACTGACCTATCTTTCGGCCACCTCTTTGGATTCTTTTTAGGAGCAGCGAGTAGCGGGCTTTTTTTTATTAATGTTTACTTTTTTGTGCCCTTGAGCTGTCTCCTTTGCTGTAAAAAAAAAAAAAAAAAAAAAAAATACTACTACTACTACTACTACTACTACTACTACTACCATTCTTACATTCTAACACTATCATTATTAACATCTATATATTCCCGTTACCATTTCAAACACTATTATCTACACGTCACCCATCGGTAACTACAAAAAACAAACACTTTTCACTATTCAAACAAAAGTAACCATCCCGTGTCCACTAACCTCATTTATTATTAACACCGAAATCATCAATATTGTTTATTTCCAAACTATCAATCTACCACCCTAGGGGAAAAAGATAATGGCAGTACATTAACAGATTCACAAAGTAATCGTAAGAGTTTCAGAAAGTCGCGAATGTTTTTCCATCCCTCAAATATTGCCTTTCCCTTCCTGTGGGGGTTTCTGGAGGGAAAATGTTATTGAAAAAAGAATATTAAATTCTTTTCAGCCTACGCCCCCCTCCACCTCCCTCCCCCTTCTTTCTCTCTTTTTTGTTCTCCTCCCTACAACAAACAGAGAGAGGAGGAGGAGGGAGGAAGAAGAGGAGGAAGAGGAGAAGGAAAAGTTAGTGAGCAAAAGAATGAAAGGAGGAATAATGATAATATAAACAAGCGTCATAAAAAAAAAAATCTGAAAAGCTGAAAATTACACTCCAAATTGAGTAAAAAAAAATCCACACTTCAGAAGGCTCGACGTAGTGTTCACATGCTTCATCCCTTTTAATTTAACTTTCTATATTGAATTTGTTGGAGTAATTTACTTATGGCGTCATAATAACACCTCTCCTACCTCCTTGTGTTATTTTTTGTATTGTATATTTAAAAGGAATAAATATGCAAGGTGTTCTCATTCCACTATTTTGATTTTCCCAGCGATTTTTTACCGGAAGAATATATCCATTTTAATTTCATTCCACTCTCTCTATATTCTGCTCCAAAACATATTTTCACATTTTTTTAAGCAGAAGATAAATACAGTCATTACTCCAACTCCTTTATTTCCAGACCAATACTCTGTTGTTTGCTTAATAGCCAAGGAATATACATTGCTACTGATTGGATTTTTTTTTACGTCCCTTTTATTTCAACCTTCAGGAGAAAGAATGTGT
>NC_066509.1:22420978-22443478 GCF_024679095.1 Eriocheir sinensis
CTTTGCTGCACCCACTAATAGATGGCCGGAGGGGAGAGGAGGAAGAGGAGAAATAGAATGAAACGGCTGATAGAAAGGTGGGATATAAAATGTACGTATGTAAATGTACGATGAGAGCCAAATAATCTATACACACGTAATAGTACACTGGGATATCTTGCGAGTACAGATAAGACATAATACATGGACAGATGCTGAGGGGAATGTATGCATATATTATAAGGCGGGATACACACGAGGAGGGGAGATAGGTGGGTAGGTAGGAGGGAAGAGACATTGGGAGAAGCTAGGTAGGTAGGGAGGGAGGTTTGCCAAAAAAATAAGAAAGGTAGTTAAAAAGGCAGGTAGAAATCTAAGTAGGTAGTTTTGTAGATAGATCAGTACATTGATCGGTGGATAGCTTGTTAGTAAGTAGACAGGTAGATAGACAAGAAAAAAAAAGTAGGTAGGCGGTGAAAAAAAGGAGGAGGGAGGAGAAGAAGAGAGAGAAGGAAGTAGGAAGTAAAGAGGATGGAAGAAAGTGTGGACAGGTAGGAGGGTGTAAGTAGGTAAGGAGGCAGCGAAGTAATTAGATACAGAGTTAGGTAGGTAGATATAGAGGTAACTAGGCACGTAGGAAAGTAGTTAGGTCGGTAGGAAGGTGGTTGGCACACAAAATGGACAGGAAGGAAAGGTTACAACTCCAGCTTTTCGGCTTCGTAAATATAACTTTGATAAGACATGGATGAGAAGGCCGACCATACCAAACCCTTTCCTTCCGCTCTCTCTCTCTCTCTCTCTCTCTCTCTCTCTCTCTCTCTCTCTCTCTCTCTCTCTCTCTCTCTCTCTCTCTCTCTCTCTCTCTCTCTCTCTCTCTCTCTCTCTCTCTCTCTCTCTCTCTCTCTCTCTCTCTCTCTCTCTCTCTCTCTCTCTCTCTCTCTTTCCCCTATCCCTTTCCCCGCGTATCTCCTTCACGTTCTCGCTTCATGTTCCGTTTCTTTCATTTACTGCTTTTCCGCCTCAATCTGATTGTCAATTACAACGCTCGACTAAAAGTGTCTCCAGCATACTTTCTCTTTAATATTTAAAAAAAAAATAATCTCCCGAATAAACTGTAGTAATCTCAAACGTTTGTCCATTTTTTTTTATTTATCTCCTCACTCGTGGGTAGTTGGTACGTGTGGGGAGGGGGGGAGCGTTCTGGTGATCGGTTCGTTTTTGCTTGATATCACCTGTCTGTCTGTTTCTCTCCCTAACTGTACTTTTTTTTTCTCCTACTTTTTTTTGGATTTTTTTCTTCTTCTTTATGTATTTTTCCTCCTCCTCCTCCTCCTCCTCCTCCTCCTCCTCCTCGCCTTTGCTGTCCTTCATCTTCTACCTTTGATTAGATAGTTAGTGTAGCTTGTCACAAGCAGCCTCGTAAGGACCAGCAGGTTTGCTGTTATTTGTTCTTTCTTTGTGTTCCTATGTGTTCCTCATCTGCATTCATCCTACAACTCCTTCCTTTCTCCCTTTTTCCCTCGTCCTCATTTGTCCCATTCGTCTCTATCTCCTTTTCCTCCTCCTCTGATTTTCCCTCCTGCTCTTTCATCTCCTCCCTCCCATCTTCTCTTATTTTCTTTTCTTTCTACATTCTTTCTTATCCATTTTCTCCCCCATTCAATTCTTATTCTTTAGTTTCCTCTTTTTGCATTTCTGCATTTCTGATGGAAGACACTTTTCGTGTCGGGAGGTTGGATGATGTGCGGAAATGCTTCCTTCCTCCCTCCTTCCTCACCTCCTCTTCCTCCTCTTTGCTTGCTTCTTCCTTCTTACTTTATTCCTTCCTCATCCTTTATCTTTTCTCATTTCAAAACACCCTTCCTTCCCACTTTAGTTTGCTCCTGTTTCTCCATACACCTTCCTTTTTCCTTTATTTCCACTTCCTCTTCCTTCTGTTCCAAATGTTCTCTCTTCTTCCTCTTCCCCTTTTCCTCCTCTATCTCCTCCTCTGCCTCTTTCTCCTTCTGTTCACTTTATTACGTAACTCTTACCTCTTCTTCCTCAAAGTTATTTTTTTCCAAACGTGTTTTTTTCATACTATATGTTGTCTTGTTTTCAAGATAGTGTCAAAACTTTATTATTTTTTTCGTCTATTCTCCGTTTACCTTCTTCTTTGGCCTTACTTTAACTTTTTTTCATTATACAGTTCCTTCAGTTTCCTGCCCTTCAGGGTTTTCTTTCTTAATTTATTCTCTCTCTCTCTCTCTCTCTCTCTCTCTCTCTCTCTCTCTCTCTCTCTCTCTCTCTCTCTCTCTCTCTCTCTCTCTCTCTCTCTCTCTCTCTCTCTCTCTCTCTCTCTCTCTCTTTCTCTCTCTCGCATATATGAAAATATCATGCAGAAAATGTAACCGAGTGAGCGAGCAGAGAGAGAGAGAGAGAGAGAGAGAGAGAGAGAGAGAGAGAGAGAGAGAGAAAACACATGCACACACATACATACACACGTATACGCATACAGACAGACAGAGAGACAGACAAACCGCTAAAGTAACACGCCTCATTAAGCACCTGCCCAGTACACTGGAGGTCATAATTAATTGATCTGCTAATGTAGAGCTAACCTGTCCGCGTCACTTGAGCTCAGCGCGGGGAGAAGGTGCTGCAGGGAATGATTGGGGGGAGAGGATTTAGAGAGGGGAGGAGATAGGCGAGATAGGGAGATGGGGGAGGGGAGAGGGGGGAGGGGAAAGGGGGAGGACGGTTAGGGTATGAGAGGCTCTGAGGCCGGATTAATTGAAGTGGGAGGTGATAGGAGAGGAGGAGGAGGAAGGAGGGGAATGATTAGGGGAGGGAGGAAGAGGAGAGATGAGTGAGGAGGAGGTATGAGATGTGAGGAGGGGATGGAAGGGGATAAAGAATAAGAAGATTGTAGGTTGATGAAGAAAAACAAGAAAGGGTAAATAGGAGATGGAAGAAAGGGTGTTAGCGGGAAGGAAGGGATATAGGAGAGAGAAAGAGAGAGAAAAAGAAGGTTGAAAATATGGGAAAGCATGATGAGGTGATGAACGAGGGGGAAAGAAATAAGAAAAAAGAAGGAGGGAGAGGGGGTACGAAAGGAGTTAAGACAGGGGGAAATATATAAGAAAAAGGAAGAGAGGGAGAGTTGTGTGGGAGGGTAGGAGAGCTGAGGGGGTAGAGGTGAGGGTGAAAGGGGGTGAAGGTGAAGGGGGTATTTATGTTAAATGTGAAATGGTAATGAGAATGGGAATGGCGAGGTTAATGAGGCGCTAATGAGGTTAATGAGAATGACAACACTCGACAACACTCAGCTATCACCTTCTTCAACGCTAAATGTTCTCGGTCAGGGGAGGCGGTGGCTGAGTCGTCATAGTAACGGCACCGTGTTCAGGAGGACACGAGTTCAATCCCCGCCCGGTGCCACCAAGCTGGGATTTTTCAGCCGCCGCCGAGTGGCTTAAAACTACCCACATGCCGTCCAGAAGACCACCTATCAACCCGGACTTTAGATTCTAGGATCAAAGATGAGCTCTGGGAGGGCAGCATGAGCCAATGCAAGATGGCGCCACTATAAACACTCGCCTGCACCAGAACGGGCTGGGCCGACCATCAGGACCCACCGGAAAGAAGCCTTGGACCGACCATCAGGATCCGCCGGGAAGAAGCCTACCGGCGCAATAGGCTGCAATGTAAAAAAAATAAAAAAATAAATTAAAAAAAAATCCTTAACTCAAAATCTCAACTGGAAACTTCATATCTCATCTTGTACTAAATCAGTTTCCTCTAGGCTGGGCGTTCTGTACCGTCTCCGCCAGTTCTTCTACCCCGCACAGTTGTTATCCATTTACAGGAGCCTTTTCCGTCCTCGTATGGAGTATGCATCTCATGTGTGGGGGAGGTCCACTCACACAGCTCTCCTTGATAGAGTGGAGTCAGAGGCTCTTCGTCTCATCAACTCTCCTCCTCACACTGATAGTCTTCTACCTCTCAAATTCCGCCGCCATGTTGCCTCTCTTTCTATCTTCTATCGATATTATCATGCTGAATGCTCTTCTGAACTTGCTAACTGCATGCCTCCCCCCCTCCCGCTGCCCCGCTGCACACGTCTTTCTACTCATGCTCATCCCTACACTGTCCAAACCCCTTATGCAAGAGTCAACCAGCATCTTCACTCTTTCATCCCTCACGCTGGTAAACTCTGGAACAATCTTCCTTCATCTGTATTTCCTCCTGCCTACGACTTGAACTCTTTCAAGAGGAGGGTATCAGGACACCTCTCCACCCGATATTGACCTATCTTTTTGGACACTTCTTTGATCTCTATTCAGGAGCAGTGAGTAGCGGACTTTTTTTTGTATTTTTCTTTACGCCCTTGAACTGTCTCCTTAGCTGTAAAAAAAGAAAAAAAGAAAGAAAGAAAAGGTGGTGATGAGGTAATGGGGATGTGGTGGTGATGGGAGTGGTGATGAGGGGGATATATGAAAATGGAAATGACTGGTGGGTTATGATAATGAGGTTCTGGTGATGTTGGTCATGAGGATGAGGATTCTGATGATGATGTTACTGAAAGGATAAGAAGGAAATGAGAATGGGGGTGACTTTAGGTGATGAAGATGGTGATGACGTGGCAATGAGGTGGTGAGGGTGAAGAAGAAGGGATGGCAAAGGTGACGTGAAGGGTTATGTAGGGCGACAATTGGAACGGAGGTGACTGTTGTTGGTGGTGGTGATGTGGTGATGAGTCAGTGGTGCTGATAGTGGAAGAGTGGTGATGAGTCATTGGTGCTGATATTGGAAGAGTGGTGATGAAGTGAAGGGCGAGTGTGACGAGCAAGTTTATTCTTTCTTTATCTATCCATCTTTAACAACTCATTTTATTCATTGATTTCATTCTTGTTTTACGCATTACATTCCTTCTTTATTTCAGTTTTCTGTTTTTCTTTATTCATATAATCATCTGGAGGCTGGAAAGCTGATTACTTCAAATTTATGTGTGTTTAATGGCATGGTTTTTTTTTATATATTTATTGACGTATTCATATAACTTTATATACTTACAATTCTCTTATCCCTAAATAACACGGTACATATAATAAAATATAAAAAATCGTCTGATGGTTCAAAAATATGAAAAAAATATCTCAATGCTTACTGTACATTTAATTTTTTTCAGCGTTTACACTATTTCACGTACACACTCTGAACGTGACCGCAGCAGCTTTTAATTCTCAGTGAACCTAAGGTGTTGTGTGAATATTCACAACACCTGAAGAGTAATTGTAAAAAAGATATGTGAGAATACTCTTTTTTTTTTACTCCCGTCTCACATTTCCTCCCTCCACATCCTTCCCCCCCTCGCCTCTTTCTCCCTTCCCTGTCCTCTTTCTCGCTTTTTTCTCCCTTTCCAGTCCTCTCGTCTCTGTTTTCTTCATTTCCCAACATTACCTCCATCTCTCCTTTCACACTTTCCCTTCCTTCCCATTCTCCCTTCTCATTGTTTTGTTCTTTCTCCCTTCTCTCTCTCTCTCTCTCTCTCTCTCTCTCTCTCTCTCTCTCTCTCTCTCTCTCTCTCTCTCTCTCTCTCTCTCTCTCTCTCTCTCTCTCTCTCTCTCTCTCTCTCTCTCTCTCCTCACACACATGTCTGACACGCGTCTGTCTGTGTGTCGTGGTCGTCGCCTGTTTTCAGGAGACAGTTTCCGCTCATCAGCATAATATTCTTCCTAGCATATTTTTTATCAGTGGTATTTGAGGACTATTTTTTCCTTTTCCTTCTATGTTTCGCGCAGCGGGCATAATTCAACCCTTTTCTACCTATTTTTTGTTGTTGTAATTATCCTTTATTCATATACTTTAAATCACCTATTCAGCTTTATAAAAACAAACAGCACTTCCCAAGCTTCAGGAAACACAACTCTTTATATATATATATATAGATATATATATATATATATATATATATATATATATATATATATATATATATATATATATATATATATATATATATTTTTTTTATTACGTCGCGGCCTATTGCGCCGGTAGGCTTCTTCCCGGTGGCGCCTGATGGTCGGCCAAAGGCTTCTTCCCGGTGGGTCCTGATGCTCGGCCCAGCCCGTTCTAGCGCAGGCGAGTGTTTGTAGTGGCGCCATCTTGCATTGGCTCATGGTGTCCTCCCGGAGCTCATCTTTAATCCTAGAATCTAGAGTCCGGGTTGATAGGTGGTCTTCTGGACAGCATGAGGGTAGTTTTAAGCCACTCGGCGGCGGCTGAAAAATCCCAGCTTGGTGGCACCGGGCAGGGATTGAACTCGCGTCCTCCTGAACGCGGCGCCGTCACTCTGTCGACTCAGCCACCGCCTCACGTATGCTTTAAATCATCTGTACAATTTGTCTTCTGTTAATTCACAGAACAGCAAACACCATTCGCTATTCTACATTAATCACGGTACATAATATCCACACTCTTCAGCCAGTACAACTCTTAACATCGCTCACTTAGATATATACTTCAATCCGTAAATTTTGTTTGTCTGACACTAAATCACTGAATAATAAACCCCATTTCCAGTTAAATACAACTTTCAATAAGCAATAATCGCTCTCTTATACTTTTAACTTCATACTTCAAACTAATGCTAATTATGAACTTTACATTTCTGCCCGAAATCGTGCCAAATCTATTCTCCGACTAACCAAAAATTCTTTCATTAATAGAAAATGTCAAAACCTTGCTTTCTCTAACTCTTCCCGTGACTTCTGGCATCTAGCCAAAAATATCTCCTCCAACTTCACTTCTTCATCTTTCCCTCCACTCCTCAGTCCTGACGGCAACACTGCCGTCTCATCTATCTCTAAGGCTGAACTCTTCTCTCAAACTTTTTCTAAAAACTCCACTCTGGACGATTCTGGGCATATTCCTCCTACTCATCCCCCCTCTGACTCCTTTATGCCTGTTATAAAGATTCTTCAAAATGATGTTTTCTATGCCCTCTCTGGCCTCAATCCTCAGAAGGCTTATGGACCTGATGGAGTGCCTCCTATTGTCCTTAAAAACTGTGCCTCCGTGCTGTCACCCTGCCTGGTCAAACTCTTTCGCCTCTGCCTGTCAACATCTACCTTTCCTTCTTGCTGGAGGTATGCCTTCATACATCCTGTGCCTAAGAAGGGTGACCGCTCCAATCCCTCAAACTACCGTCCTATAGCTTTACTTTCTTGTCTATCTAAAGCTTTTGAATCAATCCTTAACCGGAAGATTCAAAAGCACCTTTCCACTTCTGACCTTCTATCTGATCGCCAGTATGGGTTCCGCAAGGGGCGTTCTACTGGTGATCTCCTAGCCTTCTTAACTGACTCTTGGTCATCCTCTCTTAGCCGTTTCGGTGAAACTTTTGCTATTGCGCTGGACATATCAAAAGCTTTTGATAGGATCTGGCACAAATCTTTGCTTTCTAAACTACCCTCCTACGGTTTCTATCCTTCTCTCTGTACCTTTATCTCCAGTTTCCTTTCTGACCGTTCTATTTCTGCCGTGGTAGACGGTCAGTGTTCTTCCCCTAAATCTATTAACAGTGGTGTCCCACAGGGTTCTGTCCTATCTCCCACTCTTTTTCTGTTGTTCATTGATGATCTTCTTTCCAAAACGAACTGTCCTATCCATTCCTACGCCGATGATTCCACTCTGCATTACTCAACTTCTTTTAATAGAAGACCCACCCTTCAGGAACTTAACGACTCAAGGCTGGAGCATAGACTTCACAATCTCTTGACGGGAAACGGGGCGCGGGGCCGATTCGCAGGGGGCCGATTTTCAAAAATTTAAAATTTAAATATTTTCAAAACCAAAGCAGCTAGCGACCTGAAACTAAAACAGGCACCTCCCTTAGGCATATATGAGTCTCCATGAGCAGCGGTATCAAAAAATTCAAAGTCGTTCCCTAATAAAATCCCGATTAATTGTTTTTTATATAAGTATAACAAAACTTAAAAAGGCTATAAAATCCTCAGATTTTACGCTAGATGCACAAACATCACCAAATGCAGAGATAATCACTTATATTTTCAGAATCAATAGCAATATTTAGCATATCTTATAAGTTTTTGCCCGAAATAGCTACTTATTTTTTTTATTTAGTGCAATTTTTTACGTAAGTTTTTAACATCTAATAAATCACTTAATTTTCACATTAGAAACTTAATACTTGAGGAAAGCATGCAGAAACATCTTAATTTTACTCAACAAAAGCAAAATATTCATTTTCTATATACAATCACAACTTATTTTGGTTGAATTCCGATGTCACTATTGCCGCAGCACGTCTTGCCCGCTATCTGGCCCTCGTCGCTGAACAATCACTTTAGCCTTTTGGCCTATGACTTGTGGGCCCCGGTCAGTTTCCTGGACTTGTACACGTCCCTGTTCCTCGCCGTCTCCTTCCTGCCCTCCTCGATACTGCTCCTCTTCCTGCCGGTCGGCTGCTTCAAGGCCTTGTTCTTCCTCGCTTCTGAGGTCACGTCCTTGGAGAAATTAGCACCGAAACAGTTGAAGAGGGACCTGCTGATAATGCGGCAAGATGGTGTTGGCCAGGTTGTGCCCCTCCTGGCACCTGTACCCCTGCAAGGTCGGGTCTGAGGCCGCCAGGAACTCCAGGAGGTGCCTGAACCCGTCCCTGTGGCGCATGGCAAGGAACCTCAACCTGCGCTCCTTCTTGTCCTCCCTGCACATCAGGGAGTCCCACAGCGACATCCCGAAGGACGCCATGTGGGCCATTGGGAGAGATGGCCGCTTCAGGACCGCCCGGCCCGTCTCCAGCTCTCCCCTGTCGACCAGCTCGACCAGGGCGTCGAACATCACAGAGGGCGGGTCGCCCCTCTCGAGCTCCACGGTAATCTTCATCTCCTCCTGCTGGGCAAGCTCCTGCTTGCAGCACTCGGCCACAGAGGAGTTGGCCTGGACCTTCCTGGCCAGGTAGCCGGCGTAGTTGCCGACCGCGGCGAGGAGCAACTCGTCCGTCGGCGGGTCCGGCTGGTCGTCGGCCAGCTCCCTGGCAAGCTGGGCCAGATCACCTCGTCGTCCTCCTTCTCCTCTGCCTTGGCCCGGTCCAGGTCGGCCTGCACGTCCCCGGGTAAGAACCCGACGAGCTTCAGCAAATGCAGGCGCTGGGCCAACCTGTTGCTCACCATGAAGTTCTGCACGCTCGTCCAGTTGTGGGGAAGGGTACAGAGACGATGAATAACTGTAGGTCCTTTACTTGGAGAGTAAACAGAGGCAGGACAGCGATAATCCTTTACAGAGGGGAAGTGCCCAGCTGACTGCGTGCCTAAGGCGAGTTAGGCGACGCGGGAACTGAGCTGAGTTGCCATGTAGGCACTAACTAAACGTACATTTCTTGTTTCCTAATACGTAAAACTGTGGACTTCACTATCCTACAGTTATCATTCATTTTACGTAAAGATTTCAACCTAAAGTTACGCAAATTTGCCATTTTTTACACAACGTTTTCAAAGTGCACGCATGGTGCTATTTTATATAAGTTACCTTGAATCCTCGACCAAATCACTCTAGAGACACTCCTGCCTGCTTGTATGCACTAAAACTTGAAGATTTCGTCCTGTTTCCACTTAAATTCGGAGTAAGAACGCAGAGTGTGTTTGAGTTGTCGCAGTGAAAGTCGCCATAACAATCGGCCCCTTACGCGAAGCCAGCGCGCCAAGACTGAAGAGATTTCCCGTCAACTAGTTGTGAAGTCTATGGCTGGAGGCTGCAGAACGCTTAGCCTCAGTCCTTACTATTATTTCCGATTGGGGCAAGAAGAACCTGGTGTCCTTCAACGCCTCAAAAACACAGTTTCTCCACCTATCCACTCGACACAATCTTCCAAACAACTATCCCCTATTCTTTGACAACACCCAGCCATCACCTTCCTCAACACTAAACATCCTCGGTCTATCCTTAACTCAAAATCTCAACTGGAAACTTCATATCTCATCTCTTACTAAATCAGCTTCCTCGAGGCTGGGCGTTCTGTACCGTCTCCGCCAGTTCTTCTCCCCTGCACAGTTGCTGTCCATATACAGGGGCCTTGTCCGCCCTCGTATGGAGTATGCATCTCATGTGTGGGGGGGCTCCACTCACACAGCTCTTCTGGACAGAGTGGAGGCTAAGGCTCTTCGTCTCATCAGCTCTCCTCCTCATACTGATAGTCTTCTACCTCTTAAATTCCGCCGCAATGTTGCCTCTCTTTCTATCTTCTATCGATATTTCCACGCTGACTGCTCTTCTGAACTTGCTAACTGCATGCCTCCCCCATCCCGCGGCCCCGCTGCACTCGACTTTCTACTCATGCTCATCCCTATACTGTCCAAACCCCTTATGCAAGAGTTAACCAGCATCTTCACTCTTTCATCCCTCACGCTGGTAAACTCTGGAACAATCTTCATTTATCTGTATTTCCTCCTGCCTACGACTTGAACTCTTTCAAGAGGGTGGTATCAGGACACCTCTCCTCCTGTATTTGATCTTCCTTTCGGCCACCTCTTTTGCTTTACTTTAGGAGCAGCGAGTAGCGGGCTTTTTTTTATTATTGTTTTCTTTTTTTGTTGCTCTTGAGCTGCCTCGTTTGTTGTAAAAAAAAAAAAAAAAAAAATATATAGATATATTTATATATATATATATATATATATATATATATATATATATATATATATATATATATATATATATATATATATATATATACTTATCATTTCAACCTATCGCATAAACTTCACATCATCTTTACTGTTAGCCTTCCATTACATCACCGAACATTATAAATCCGTTCCGTACAACCTTCCTCCCCATACACACACTTAACCCTTTATATTATTAAATTTTCACACACAGGTACTTCATATCATCTATACTGTTTACCTTCCACATAAACCAAACATTAAAAACCCTACTAGTCGTTCAGCCATCCTCCCAACATAAACACTTACTCCTTTTACTGATTATTTTTTTACATATACTTCAAATCATCTATACAGTTTACCTTCCACATAAACCAAACATTAAAAACCCTATTAGCCGTCCAGCCATCCTCCCAATATACTCACTTAACTCCTTATACAGATCAATAGGCGAACCTAACAATATCATAGCCGATCCAGGATTCAGGACGTTTCCTAAGTTAAAGAAGGTAATGTTGTACTTGTATTTCGTAAAGAATCCTTATAACCAAAAACTAACTAAATTATGAGTATTCTTTTTCTTGAACACAACATTCAATAAATAACAGAACAATAATATGAAAATACGCATAGCTACCGTTGCCAGATTGTCGTACTCAGAGCATAGTATTTAACGGTTTTTTGACGCCTAACTATTGCCAAGAAACATCAGGATCTTACTCTTTTAACGATAACTATAAATTAGTTACGTTTTTGGAGCCCAGAAGACAGTTTTGGGGCAGGAAGTCGGAAAATATAATCGGCTGAGTATGACAATCTGGCAATAATCTGTGGCCGAGGCAGCAGCAGCCTGCCATGTTGCGGGTATCAGATACCTAAAATAGCGTACTTTTACTGCGCAAAGCGGGTGATGTCACTTATTGTGACTTCGTGAGCTTTAATATTTATCTATTTGTGTATATTTCATGGCGGCAAAACTTAAGTTACTTGTTTCATTTTCACTAGTGACACGAATTTGTGACTGTTTATCACAATAGAATTTCACTCTAATAAGTGAATCACACTCCACAGAAATGTTACCAGTGTGTGTATGAATGAATACAAAGATAAGCACATACTTTCTTTAACTCTAGGATGTCTCGTGGATCATTAATAAATAAAAACAAAATATCCGGCTAAGTTACTCTTTAGCCATTACCTTTAATGGCGCCCAAAAAACAGTCCCTCCGCCAAGTTTGTACCCCACATTTGGTAATGTTAGGTGCGCCTATTTTCACATATACTTCAAATCATCTATACAGTTTGCCTTGCACTTAATCAATTAGCATTACAAACCCCACCAGCCGCTCAGCCTCCCCCGCTCCCCACACTCCCGACCATCCTTCAAACCCCGGCCCTCCGCCCCGGCCCACACTGCGATATAATTAGTGAAGGAAAAGAACAAAGGCCTGGCTTTTACTCTCGAGGATAATGACGATTGGGAGGAAGAATTTTACAGCTGATTACTCAAAATAAATATGGATACTCTCTCTCTCTCTCTCTCTCTCTCTCTCTCTCTCTCTCTCTCTCTCTCTCTCTCTCTCTCTCTCTCTCTCTCTCTCTCTCTCTCTCTCTCTCTCTCTCTCTCTCTCATTCACACCCGACCTCTGCTGAGAGACGGACGTGACCTCGCCCCGCTGTGCTCCACAGCCTCGCTTGCCCGCGCTTCACACCTTGTCAGCCCTGTGTTTTCGTCGTGCTCTTGGGATTGCGTTTGCTTTCACGTGCGTTTGTGTGTTCTCGCTTGTGGACTTTGTGTGTTGCCTGTGATTTCCCGACACGTGTTTGGTGTGTGTTCGCTTGTGGTTTCTGCGAGTGCGTCTGCCTGTGGTTGCCTCTGTGATTTGTGTTCCCGGTGTTTTTGCGTGTGATCTGGCTGTTTCCGAGTGTTCTGCGTGGGTTTCAGAGTGATTCAAGTGTGTTGTGTTTCCGGTGTTTTTGCGTGTGATTTGGCTGCTTCTGAGTGTACTACGTGGGTTTCAGAGTGTTTTGGGTGTGCTGTTGTGTTTCCGGTGTTTTTGCGTGTGATTTGGCTGTTTTCGAGTGTTCTGCGTGGGTTTCAGAGTGTTTCAAGAGTGTTGTGTTTCCAGCGCTTTTGCGTATGATTTGGTTGTTTCCGAGTGCTCTGCGTGGGTTTCAGAGTGTTTTGAGTGTGCTGTTGTGTTTCCGATGTTTTTGCGAGTGACTTGAGGGTGTTTAATCGTGCTTATGCTTGAGTTTCGGAGTGTTTCGTGTGTTCCGAGTGTGTTGTTGTGTTCCCGAGTGTTTCACGCGTGATTTGGGTGTGTCGACAACTCACCCTTTGAATTCCCTGAGGATTCAATCTGCTCCTTCTCACTACACCCTCTTTAAATCCCCTAGAGGATTAACACTTCCTACACCCCTTTCCCTCACCTCACCTAAGCCCACCCACCCTCGCTGCTCACCTCACATCCCTTTTGCTCCTCCTCACTACAAATCCCCTAGAGGATTAGCCCTTCCTACTCCTCCCACACCTCCACATATTTCTAAGCCCTCCCCTCACCTTACCTCACATCCTATTTACCCATCTCTTCACCCACCTTAACTCGCCTCTTTCTTAACCCTTCTTGATCTCACACACCTCACTCACCTCACATCCCTTCATACTCCTCCTCTCTCCCACTTTACCTCCTTTCCCAAACTCCCTCTCACTCACCTCACCTATTTCCTAACCCTCCTTGATCTCACACACCTAACTCACTGCCTCTCTTTCCCCCTCTTTACTACCTCACATCGCTTCCTACTCCTCCTCTCTCTCACTTTTCCTCCATTACTAAACTACCTCTCACACACCTCACCCCCTTTCCTAATCCCCTTCACTCTGTGTTTTTATCTCTTTCATTTCAGCTAAGATGGCGCCTAAAAAGTCCATTACTTGTAACGGTAGCTTCTCAGCTCACTTTTTTACAGGACGTTCTGCTGTCTGTCGACTGTGTCTCTCCAGGCAGCATCTCGAGACAAGACTGCAGGAGCAGGAAGAGAAAATGGAAGAAGGCCAGAATAAAATAATAGAGCTTTCTCTCACCAGGCAGCATCTCGAGACAAGACTGCAGGAGCAAGAAGAGAAGATGGAAGCAGGTCAGAATAAAATAATAGAGCTTTCTCGCACTGTTGCCTTCATGCAGGAATTCATCCAGGCTAACGTTGCTGTGGTGCCAAACCCTTCTCCAACCGCCCCCTTGCCCTCAGCGGTACCGTCGACACCAACGGACAACACCACGCAACGGGAAGATGCTAGTGGCACCGCCCATGATGGCTTCACCGTCGTGAATGGAGGAGCCAAACCAGCCAGACAAGCGATTTATCCTGTTCATTGCTTCAACAGGTTTGCCATTCTGGAGGAGAAGGACGAGCAGGAGAGCACCTTCCTGGTGGGTGACTCCATGATTCGCCAGCAGGTCGTTGAGTTCTGCGGCAGAGTTCCTCGTCGAAGACGGAACTATTGCTATCCTGGTGCTGGGATCGACGATATAACTGCTGCTCTTGAGGATATTTCCCCCCAGGCTACTAATGATTCACTGTTTGTTATTCACACAGGTACGAATGACGTCACCACGACCCGGTCTGAGGAACTCCTGGAGAAGTACCGTAGGCTCATCCAGCAGTATAAGTCTAAATCCCCTAACATTTTGATTTCAGGAGTTCTACCACGGACTTGGGCGGAGAGCGACTTTTTCAGTAAGGCCTTCAGCCTAAACAACCGCTTACAGACTCTTTGTAGGGAGCTTGACGTGGAGTTCTTCAACGCATGGGACAATTTCTATGGACAAAGTGAGCTCTTCAACAGGGACGGATTGCACCTGTCTCCCATCGGGGCAGCCAGATTCGGAAGGCTCCTTAACGACGCAGTACGTGTCATCCGAGCAAAAAACGAGTCACAGCCACGTCCGTCCACCCCGCCCGTGTAAATAGACGCCGTGCGTCGCAACAAACCCGTAACCGTGATCCCGCAAGTACCACCACCTCTATTACCAAGCCTCTAGATAACTTAAAAATCTTTAGTTTCAATGCGCGTAGCCTAAGAAATAAATTTGATGAACTGAGATGTCTTGCTCTAACAGAAAATTTTGACATAATTGCTATAACCGAAACATTTATCGACACCACAAATATTGATTTAAGTTCCGAATACAACATAGATGGCTACAGACTCTTCAACAAAGATCGTGTAAACCGTAGAGGCGGTGGCGTCGCCCTTTATGTCAAAAGCTATTTGCAACCCACTGACAAAACACCGGGAAACAGTAACGTTGAACATTTGTGCGTGCGAGTAAACATTGCAAAAGTCAATTTAAATATATCTGTCACCTACAGACCTCCCGGGCAATCACTCGATGACGACCTTGAAATGTAAGGCGTCTTAAGGCAGTCAATAACAACGACTCACTGATATTAGGAGACTTTAACCTCCCCCATATCGACTGGGTGACACTGTCAGGCACAGAAGGCGAGTCACATAGAATGATCGAATTTCTAGAAGAAAATTATCTAAGCCAAATGGTTTCTGAGCCAACTCGACAAAATAATATACTCGACCTTGTTATAACGACCCAAAATAACCTAGTCAGCAATGTCACGGTAGGAGAACACCTCGGTTCTTGCGATCATAAATTAGTGCGCGTCGACATTAGAGCTCAATCATCAGTGACTGAAAATAAAGTAAAGGTGCCCAATTTCAAAAGAGCTAACTTCGTAGAAATCCGACAAAAATTAACAGAAATACAACTATCAGATGACGCCAGCGTAGAGGAAGCCTGGCTAAGCTTTAAAAATCACTTACTCACTCAGCAGGACACATTCGTCCCCTTGTGCGAGAAGCGAATTAACACTAATAAAAGCCCACCGTGGTTTAATAGCGAAATTAAACAATCAGTCAATGAAAGAAAATTGTTTTACAGGTTAAAGAAAGAACAAAGCACTCCCGAAAACATTAGACTTTATAATGATGCCAGGGGACGAGTAAAGAGACTAGTAGGTCAAGCAAAGAGTAGATATGAAGAAAATATTGCAGCCAACTATAAAAATAATCCAAAATCTTTTTTCAGTTACATAAACAACAGAAAGGCGATCGAAAGTGGTATTGGACCTTTAACAAACAGCGACGGTGCACTAGTGACTGACAGCCAACACATTGCAAACCTCTTAAACAGTTACTTTTCCTCGGTGTTTAATACTAAAAGTCTTCCTCTCGCTACCACCAACACCAGTACTATTGTAAATCTCGAGCATGCATTGCCTAATTTTGAAATAACAACCGATGAAGTCCTTAAAGCTCTCCATTCACTTAAAACAAATAAAAGTCCCGGACCCGATAAAGTATATCCTATACTGTTTAAAAAAACAACGAGCGAAATACTCTCCTCCCTCACTACCGTATTCAATATGTCCTTGCGACAAGGCATCGTCCCTTCGGATTGGAAAAAGGCTAATGTGACACTGATTTTTAAGAAAGGAGACAAAAAAATACCCGGTAACTACCGACCCATTAGTCTAACTTCAATTGTAGGTAAGCTACTCGAGAGCATAATTAGAGACAAAATTGTGAGTTACCTCGAAAACCACTCATTAATTGGGGATTCACAACATGGCTTTCGTAACAAAAGATCCTGCCTGTCAAACCTACTGACCTTTTATAACGATCTCTTCTCAATTTATGACGTAACCAAATCAGTGGACGTAGTCTATCTTGATTTCCAGAAAGCGTTTGATAAAGTCCCACATCATAAATTACTTTATAAATTAAAGCAAATAGGTATTGACGGTCAAGTAAACCAATGGATCGCGAGTTGGTTGAGCAACAGACAACAAAGAGTGGTGATTGACGGATTTAACTCAGAGTGGGCGCCGGTCACTAGTGGCGTCCCTCAGGGCTCGGTTCTTGGCCCAGCGCTCTTCATTATTTACATCAACGATGTGGATGTTGGACTCAATAATCGCATTAGTAAATCTGCAGACGACACAAAGATTGGTAACTCGGTCTCACTGACGAAGACAGGCAAAGCCTCCAAGAGGATTTGCACAAAATTTCAGCTTGGTCGGATAAATGGGAGATGCCCTTTAATGTAGACAAGTGCCAGGTCCTTAAAATTGGAACAAAAAATAAGAAGTTCGATTACGAAATACGCGGCGTTAAACTCACAAGCGTTCAATGCGTTAAGGACCTGGGGATTAAAATCGCGTCTAACCTCAAATTCTCACATCAATGCATCGACGCAGCAAATTAAGCGAACAGAATGTTGGGCTTCATTAAAATAAACTTTTTATTCAAGAATAAAGATGTAATACTTCCGCTCTACAATAGTTTAGTCAGACCCCACTTGGAATATGCGGTACAGTTTTGGTCTCCCCACCATGCAAAGGACATTGCTAAACTAGAAGGTGTTCAGCGTCGAGCAACAAAAATGATCCCTTCCTTGCGCAACAAATCCTACGAAGAAAGGCTTTCCACCTTAACATGTTATCTCTTGAAACGTCGCCTCCGAGGAAAACTGATCGAATGTTTTAAAATACTTAATGGTTTCACGAATGTAGACAGAACAAAATTGTTTATGATCGATGACACTTTGCGAACGAGGAACAATGGCACAAAACTCAAATGTAGACAAGTAAATTCAGACTGCACCAAATTTTTCTTCACCAACGTTGTAGTGCGAGAATGGAATAAGCTCCCACCATCAGTGGTCCAGTGTAACACGATTGACTCCTTTAATAACAAGCTCGACCGTTGCTTCCTTGAACTTAATATTAAGTAGAAAAGCAACGTTTTGGAGCCATCTGATTAATGTAGAATCACTTAGGTTTAAGGACAGACCAACTAGTCTGACACCACGGGGTCTGTGTGGTCTGATTTTCTATGTAAATCTCTCTCTCTCTCTCTCTCTCTCTCTCTCTCTCTCTCTCTCTCTCTCTCTCTCTCTCTCTCTCTCTCTCTCTCTCTCTCTCTCTCTCTCTCTCTCTCTCTCTCTCTCTCTCTCTCTCTCTCTCTCTCTCTCTCTCTCTCTCTCTCTCTCTCTCTCTCTCTCTCTCTCTGCCTCTTCCTACCACCGATTTCAAATGTTTTCCTCTCTTATTTCTATATTTTTTTCCTCCTTTACGATTATCTTACTCCGCTATCGTCTGGTTTTCTCTTTCCTCCTCCTCCTCTTCCTCCTCCTCTTTCTCTTCATCTTCCTCTTCTTCTTCTTCTTCCTTCTCTTCTTCTTCCTCCTCCTCCTCCTCCTCCTCCTCCTCCTCCTCCTCCTCCTCCCTAACATTACGAAAACCTTGGCTCTCCTCTCATACCTTTCATGCCCTTCCTTCCTTCCCCCCTCTCATCCTTACCTTAATTCCACCCTCCATTCCCGCCTTCCCTTCCTTCCTTCCTTCCCTCCCTTAACTTCACAATGGCTTTGGAGAATTATTGCCGTAGTAATTTTGTGGGAAAGGCACGCCCACAAAACGGCCATGGGCGCGCGCACACACACAAACACATACACACACACACACACACACACACACACACACACACACACACACACACACACACACACACACACACAGGCAAACACACACAGAGATAATTAAAGACATAGCGTGTGTGTTTTTAAAAGCTGACATCTCTTTTCCACACACAACGTATGGCTGAACAAACGACGAAGTGAAGGCAATCAGTCCCTTATTATGAGGCCAATTATAAAGCCGGTCGTTAATTAGCTGTAAGGGAAAAATAATAGAAAAAGTTTGATTTCGAACTTTTTTTTTGTATTTGGAAAAGAAAGAAAATTAAGAGAAGTCCAGAATGAGAGAGAGAGAGAGAGAGAGAGCTTTTGGTATTGTTTTCGTGGGTGTGTGTGTGTGTGTGTGTGTGTGTGTGTGTGTGTGTGTGTGTGTGTGTGTGTGTGTGTGTGTGTGCGCGCGCGCGCGCACGAGTAAATCTAGATTTAAAAGGTCTATTACTTCCAATACTATCGTGATATAAGAGTCCCCCACTTCTCTCTCTCTCTCTCTCTCTCTCTCTCTCTCTCTCTCTCTCTCTCTCTCTCTCTCTCTCTCTCTCTCTCTCTCTCTCTTTCACACACACACACACACACACACACACACCAGGTCAACTTTTCGCCAACCTTAAATTACTTCATAGCGGGAAAAAATATAATAAGGAGACAGAGGAGAAAACGAAATAAAAGCGAACACAAGCAGGACTCGAGAGGCGGCGGAGAGGAAGACAAACACAACGGAAGGCAGGGAACACGACGACGATGATGCAGAGGTGAAGGAGATGAGGAAAGGGAAACGTGATGAGACAGGTGAGAACGGAGGATGCTGAACCTGAATTTGAAAATGATAATAATGATAAAAATAAAATAATAATAAAAGTAGTAATAACTATAATCGCACACTTACAGAGGCACCTCATGCGATCACCCAATACACAACCAACACCATTACCACCACAATCACCACCACCACCACCACTACCACCACCAAACAGGCAGCTCCCGGAGGCACATATATTTTCTGGTGTTGTGATGGAGGAGGAGGAGGAGGAGCAGGAGGAGGAGGAAGGAAGGAAAAGAATTACGAAGAAAGTTACAGCAGCATGGTGTGGCTTGGTGGTGGAGCTAAGTGGAGGTGAGTGGATAAGGGAGAGTTGTGGAAGAGGACAAGGAGAATGGGGAAGAAGAATGAGAGAGGGAAGTGATAGGCGACGGGAGAAAGGAAGATGATAATAATGACTAATAATAAGGGAGGAGAGAAAGGGAAGAGGGCTGAAGGGACGGAAGGGGAAGAATATCAGAAACGGGAGAAAAGGTAAAGAAAGGAGAAGGTAACAGATGAAAATTCCACGTATTCTAATGGCTCTTTTTGTTTAGTCAGTGTCACTAAGATAACAAAGCGCCACTCTCTCTCTCTCTCTCTCTCTCTCTCTCTCTCTCTCTCTCTCTCTCTCTCTCTCTCTCTCTCTCTCTCTCTCTCTCTCTCTCTCTCTCTCTCTCTCTCTCTCTCTCTCTCTCTCTCTCTCTCTCTCTCTCTCTCTCTCTCTCTCTCTCTCTCTCTCTCTTTGCTGCCAAAAAAACAATCAACACCAAGACTATAAAAATACACTTTGAAAAGGAAAGAAAAAAAGAAATTCGACACTTTCTCAAACTGAGTAAAAATAAAGGTTATTGTCAGGAGA
Source organism: Eriocheir sinensis (assembly GCF_024679095.1). Taxonomy (NCBI): domain Eukaryota; kingdom Metazoa; phylum Arthropoda; class Malacostraca; order Decapoda; family Varunidae; genus Eriocheir; species Eriocheir sinensis. The sequence continues at coordinate 22,440,836 of NC_066509.1, forward strand.
CAATAACGGGAGTCATTTGGGGGGAAGAGAGAAAAGAAAGAGAGGAAAAGAGAATGGCTGAAAGAGTGGAGGTAAAAAAAGTAGAAAGAATGGGAAAGGGAAACATGAAAGAAACGAATGAAGGAGGGAAGGAAGGAAGAAATGAAGGAAGGATTGAAGGACAAATGAGGTAAAAACGAAAGAAAGATGGAAAGAGAGGAAGATGAAAAAGTAACTAATTGGAAGATGAATAAATAAATAAAAGAAGAGAAAGAATGAAACAAAGGGAAGGAAGAAAAGAGGAAAGGAAAGACGAGAGCTAGGTAGGAAGCAGGGAGGGAAGCACGGAATGCAGGAGGGGAAGAAAGAAGAAAAGAAAGAAGAAAAGGCGATGAGAAGGAAGGAATGAAGGAAGAAAGGAAGGAAGAAAAAGAAAAAAATGAAGCGATGTATAGGGCAAGGAAGGATGAAAGGAACAAAAAAAAGAAGGAAGGAAGGAAGGAAGAACAGCAATGACGAAGGAAGGAAAACATGATAGACAGTGAGGCATGGATCAAGGTAGGGAGGACGGAATGACGGAATGAAGGAAAGAAGGATGGAAGGAGAGATGGCAGAGGGAGGGAGGGCGAAAGAGAAGAAATGAGAGGCGAAGGAAAGGCAAACATGATTAATGACGGAAAGAAGACCCATGAAGAAAAGTGAAAGATGGAACGAAAAAAGGAAAAAAAAAACATGTCGTTTGTAAAAAGATATATAAAAGAAAACAGCAAGAGAGAAGACACGAAAGGAAATAAGCAAGAACAGAAAGATAAAAGAAAGAAGATAGGATTAAATTGATAGAAATAAGGAAGAAAAACAACTTGGACTGAAAGGGAGCGAGAGAAAAAAACACATGGAGGTAAAATGAGTTAGGAAGAGAGGAGAGAGATAGGCAGAGGGAGGCAAGAAAGAGGACGGAGAGGGGAGAGACAGTGAGAGGAAGCAAAAATATTACATGGAGGAAAGGAAGGGAGAAGAGGGAAAATGATGAAAGGAAGGGCGGGAAGGAAGGGAGGGATAGAAAGGAGGGAGAATAAGGGAGGGGGAACGAAGATAGAGGGAAGAGGAAGAAAACTTAAGGGATACGATCGAAAAGGGACGGTGAAAGGAGGAAATATGATGAGGTAAAATGAGGGAGAAAAGGAAAGGAGGGAGGGAGGGAGAATGAAGGAAAGAGAGAGGAGGGAGGGGAAGGAAGAAAAGAAGGAAGTGGAGAAGGGGAAGAAGGAAGTGAGAGGGGCAATGCGAGAAAGAAAGAAGTGAGAAAAGGGAGAGAGGGAAGAAGAGGGGAGAGGAAGGAGGGGAGGAGGGGGAGGGGGGTGATTGCTCTGGTCGTGCGATAAGGATTGGTCTTTCCTTCCCCTGAGACTCGCTTCATTTGCATTTCCTCTCCCTCATATTCCTCCTCCCCTTTTTCCCAGTCTCCTTTTTCCCGCTCTCTTTTTTACTCTTTAGCCTACTTCTCTCTCTCTCTCTCTCTCTCTCTCTCTCTCTCTCTCTCTCTCTCTCTCTCTCTCTCTCTCTCTCTCTCTCTCTCTCTCTCTCTCTCTCTCTCTCTCTCTCTCTCTCTCTCTCTCTCTCTCTCTCTCTCTCTCTCTCTCTCTCTCTCTCTCTCATTTCTTTATTCTTATTTTCCATTTTCCTCTTTCCTCCCTCCACTCTCTTTGTCACTCCTTCTCCCTTCCTTCATCTGTCTCTTCCCGTCTCTTCTTTTTCTTTTAAGCTTCTTCCCACTCCCTCATTATTCTGCTTTTCCTGCCGTCCACTCTTTACCGGCGGTTTTCTTTACCTCTCCTCCCATCTTCTTTCTTTCCCCTCTTCCCTTACTTTACCATATTTTCCTCACTCCCTTCCGTCTTTTATTCATATATTTAAAGTCTGTCTCCTTTTCTCTGCTCTTCCATTATTTTCCTCCGTTACCTTCATTTCTCTTTGTCCTCTCTCTTTCCGTTTACTATATTTTTCTCACTCCCTCAGCATCCTCTACTTCTATCTTTTAAATCTTTCTTCTTCCCTTTCTTTCTTGACTTTAATTTTTTTCTCCTCCTTCATCTCCCCTCCTCTCTTTTCCTTCCACTTCCATGCGTCTTCCACTTCTTCCTCAGCCCCTCTTTCTCCTGAATTCTTTACTATCATTCTCTTTATTTCCTGTTTCTTCCCGTCTTTCTTCTTCCCTCCTTTCTCTTCCTTTCCCCTCTTCTCCTCCTTCTCATGTTTCCCGCGTTTCTCACATTCCCTCACCACCACTTCCTTTGCTTTTACGTTATTTATTTATAATCTTTATCTTCAAACTATAATTCTCAATTTCCTCTCTCTCTCTCTCTCTCTCTCTCTCTCTCTCTCTCTCTCTCTCTCTCTCTCTCTCTCTCTCTCTCTCTCTCTCTCTCTCTCTCTCTCTCTCTCTCTCTCTCTCTCTCTCTCTCTCTCTCTCTCTCTCTCTCTCTCTCTCTCTCTCTCTCTCTCTCTCTCTCTCTGTGTTTGTGTGTGTGTTTGTTTGTGTGTGTGTGTGTGTGTGTGTGTGTGTGTGTGTGTGTGTGTGAAGGCAAGGGCAATAAACCGTGACACGGGGAGGAGGAAATTAGGTGAAAAAAGGCGTCTCTCGTCGTTCCGGAGTAAATCTCTCAA
>NC_066509.1:22448478-22458478 GCF_024679095.1 Eriocheir sinensis
CTTATACTTGATTCTCTTTCTTATATCATCGTTATTGTCTTACTTTTTTTCATTTTACTCATTCCCATATTTTTGTCATCAGCCTTGTCATACTTTTCATTAAATGTTTCGGAAAGCCCAACAATAACAGACGGTTGTTCGTCTTCTTCCTCTTTTTTATCTTTATTCGGTTTCATCTTCATTGATGCCATTCTCTTCTTTACCATCTTCCTCCTCTTTCGTATCTTTAAATTTGGAATCACCATCTTTCTCACCTTTCTTATTTTTCTCTTTCTAAGGTCTGTCGATGATATGCTTTTTCTCACCTTCCTCCTTCTCCTCATCTTCATCCCCTTCTTTCTAGTATTCCTGTTCCTCCCTTATTTATTATACTCTTCTTTTTCATTTTCATCTCCATCGTCTTCATCCTTATCAGCCTCTTCTTTCTCTGCTTCCTCCTTTCCCTGTTTCTCTTCCTGGTTTTTGTTGTACTATTCTTTTTCATCCTCTTCTCCCTCATCTTCATGCTTCTCATCCTCTTCATCTTCATGCTTCTCATCCTCTTCTTTCATCCCTTCATCCTTTTCCTCATCCATATGCTCGTGTGTTTCTTTCCTGCCCTCCTCCTCCGCCTCTCTGGGCAACGTCTTTCTCAAACTTCAATAATATCTCGAACTCCTTCCTTCCTTCCTTCCTTCCTTCCTTCCTTGGTTTTCTCTTCTCCTGTGTCATCACCGCCATTATCATTAATTATTGTTCGTGTCTCCGTTTATGCAGCAAAATATTTTCTTAAGTGGTGACTTTTATATATAATGAATTTCTCTCTCTCTCTCTCTCTCTCTCTCTCTCTCTCTCTCTCTCTCTCTCTCTCTCTCTCTCTCTCTCTCTCTCTCTATCTCTCTCTCTCTCTCTCTCTCTCTCTCTCTCTCTCTCTCTCTCTCTCTCTCTCTCTCTCTCTCTCTCTCTCTCTCTCTCTCTCTCACCATCCTTATCGTCATTATCAGTTATACTTTTGTCTACATTATTGTTCTATTGAAACAAGTATTTCCGTAACAGTGATTTCTATATTTAGAGATTTTTATTCTATTTTATCACTTCCTTCTTTTTCTTCATCATCATCATCACCATCAATATCATCAGTTGCCTTCTTTTTATACGTTTATAAAAAAATCTTCCCAAAAAAGTGACAAATATGTGGTTTTCATCATTATTATCATCATCGCCATCACCATCATCATCAGCCTATACTTCATGATCCTTCTTTCTTTTTCTTCTCTTGCTTCTCTTTCGCTTCTGATCATAACTCACATTATTTTTACACGTTTATTCCTCCTGTATTTTACTTCTTTCCTTATTCTTCTCTTTACTCTTTCTTCACTGTCTCTTCTCTTCCTGCCTTTATTTTCCTTACTCGTGACCTCGTAAACTTTCTTCCCCTCGTCCTTTACCATCTTTTCCTAATCCTTCCTTTATTTATTGTTTCTTTCTCTCTTCCTTGTTTATGTTTTCCTTTACTCCAGATCAAACTCTTCCCTCCTCGCCTGATCTTCCTTTGTTTATTTTCTTTCGCAATCCAACTCTTTATTCTTTCCTTCTCCTCCCTCTCTTTTTACACTTGTTTTTTCCTTCACTCGATTCATCTTTTCTGTTCTCCGCCTTTCCCTTCCTCCGTGTATTCCTTCACTCTCTTCGCTTATGTTTGTAACACTTCACGTCTCCTTTCTTCCCTCTCCCTCCGTTCTCATTTTTCTCTCCCTTGACCTCTATTCTCCTCCACTCTTATCTTTCTAATCTCCTTTTCTTTGGTCATCAGATTTTTTATTCCATGCTCTGCCCTACTTTGTGGTCCTCATTTTCCTATTTCCTCCACCTAATTATCTTTTTCTTCCCATATCTCCCTTTCTCTCTCCTTCACCTGCTTCCATGTTTTGACGTTCTTCCCTTCCTTCACTTACTTCGTTGCCCTTCTTTTCTTCCCTTTCTCCATTTTGCCCCCCTTCCCTTTACTCTCTCACCTCCTCCTCCTCCATCTTAGTGTTCTCCTCTATTCTCCCTGTTTCACATCCTTCACTTCCCCCTTTCTTCCTTGTCTCCCTCTTTTTCCCTCCCTCCCTTCCTCTTTTCCTTCCATCACTCCTCTTCCCTGTCTTTAACTCCGGCCTTAAATTATTTCCTTTCCTTAAATTATCTCCTTCGCAGTATCCCTTTCTTTCTCAACTCTCCATTTCTTCCTTGATAATTTTTCTTCCCTTCTTTCCTTCTTTCCCTGCTCTTCCCTTTCCTTCCTTCTGCCTCTCTCCCGCCACTCATTTCAAGGGATCCCTTTCTTTCCTCCCTTCCCTCCCTTTCCTTACATCCACTGCCCCTCCCTTCCCTTTCCTTCCCTGCCCCCTTCCTCCTGCCAGCCTCTTCACCTCGTTCCCTTAACCCTTCCCTTCTTTCCCTTGCTCTTCCCTTCCCTTCCCTTCTTTCCCCTTCCCTTCCCCTCCATTACCTTCCCTCCATCCCCCTCCCTTCCCTTCCTTTCCCTTCCCTGTCCCCTTTCCACCTGCCAACCTCTTCACCTCTTTTCCTGAACCCTTGATCCCTTTCCCTTCTTTCCCTTTCTATCCCCTTCCTCCCCCCTCCCCCCCCCCCGTCAACCCGTTCAGTCATTCCAGTCCTTCACAGGGGCAGCAGAACGCGTCGTTTTTCCGCCTCCGAGACACAAGCCACTGCTCCTTAAAAATGCAAAACAGAACAACAATTTTGACGCTGGGGATTAAAAGGACCCTCCGACTTCTTTTAACCCTTTCGGTGCTCAGAGAATCGAGGTTTTAATTTTGCATGAAGGTTAATTGTTGGGAGTGTTTGCTTTTATTTATTGTGTATATGGAAAAAAAATTGAGAAAGGCTAACATTTGTGTCCTTATTGCGATCAAGTTTAATCTACTTTGTAACTTTTTTTTATATCTCAATGTGGCTCTGAGAAAAATAGGTTTTAATTATACATCAACGATACTGTTACGAAACATTCTTATTTTATTTATTCGATATATGAATAAATAGTTCAGACCAATATTTACGTTTTTATCACTACCAATTTCAATCATTGTAGTGTATTTGATAAAAAGTCGGCTTGTCTTGTTGAACGAAAATTACTGAAACCTGGCAAACTATTCTGATATTCCGGCTGCATTGGGAAGTACTGTCAATATGCTTCGTGACTTTATTATATGAAGATTAATCAGCCTCGGGTAAAGTTACGTGTGAAGTATGAGATAAAACGTAGACTGCTCATTATGAACAATAATAACTGACACCGGATGAACGCTTCGGGCAATGTTTCAGATGAGCAATCGTTAAAATGTTTCGTTCTCTCCAGTATGTTTTATACAGTAATCGTATACGTTTATCTAATCATGTCTCCTGTCTCATATTTTTTTCATCTCCCTATTCTTTTTTTTTCATTTATCTTCTTCGAAAACACAATATCATACCATTAAACGCGACACAGTAAGTTCCTTTAAAACGCTGATATAAAAAGGAAAAAAATATGAGATCTCCATACATAAAAAAAAAAACGGTAAATATTTAGGAGAAACATGGCGACAATAAAACCTCCTGAACACAACAATTACATCCTGTGACAACAACAACAACAACAACAACAACAACAACAACAACAACAACAACAACAACAAATGTTTATATATACACACCGAAACACCAAACACACAACTACAAAAACACTCGCAAACAAATTTCTCTCTCTCTCTCTCTCTCTCTCTCTCTCTCTCTCTCTCTCTCTCTCTCTCTCTCTCTCTCTCTCTCTCTCTCTCTCTCTCTCTCTCTCTCTCTCTCTCTCTCTCTCTCTCTCTCTCATTTCTTACTCTTTCATTTCTTTCTTCACCTCCATTCCCTTGTTTTTTATCTCCTTTTGTTCCGTATTTTTTTTTTACTTTTTATTGCACAACTTTCAATACCACTCTCCTCCTCCTCCTCCTCCTCCTCCCTGACACACCCCTCCGATAAGACGTAAATCAGGAGGAGTCATTATTAGCGCCAGACAACCGGGCCAGCTGGGCGAGAGGAGGCTGGGCGGGATAAAGCGGCTGTTTGCTAAGAAATAACTAAAATAGCTTTATATATTAAGAGTCCATTGCAGGGACAAACACTATTAGGCGAACAGACGGAGAGAGAGATGCATAGATAGGTAGGCTGACAGGTAGGTAGGCAGATAGGTAGAAGAGTAGGTAGGGAGAGAGGTAGAGAAGTAGTTGATTTGGTGGGTATATATAATTATATGGAAAAAATAAAAGAGAAAGAGGATTAGACGCTGAAACAAGCGAGAACAACGACTGAAAAGTAACAAAACTTGAGACCCTGAAACTTATTCCTGCAGACGTGAAAAAAGGATACTAATGGAACTACGTAAGCAATAAGACAGAAAAAAAAACAGTGAAAGAGGATTAAACAAAAAATGTACGAGAAAAAAAGAGAAAAGTAACAACTCACACAGTAACACTTAAGACTCCACTACTTATTAATAAAGCCATAAAAAAAGAGCTAACTACTTCTGGCTCAAGCAATAAAGCGTCAAGCCGTTGGTAACACCAGCCCAAGACTAACACCCCAAAGCTACTCGTGTTCCGCCAAGGCCGTGAGAGTTAGGAGGCGGGAGGAAAGGAACAGCTGTGCTTCCTCTACCATTAGGATTATTCAAAGAAGAACGTGACGTGTAAGTTGCTGCTTAATGGTAATGAGCTTGGGGGAGATAATACACCATAAGAAGTTAACTTCCAAGGTATTGAGGTTCTTGAGGTCCTGAAGCATTGCATAATAGGACCATGACTTAAATGTCGATGCCTGTTGTCTTTTTTTTTTTACAGCAAAGGGAAAAACTAAACAAAATAAAAAAACTGACAAGGTTGTGAGAAGGATAATTATAAAAGATGTAAGGAGAGGACAGCCTGCACGTATCACCTCACTCTGCCGCCTCTACTATTATGTTATTTGAAGGAGAACTAGACGGGTGAATTGTGACTCCAATAATAATGAGCTTGGGAGAGTAAATACAAGAAACAAACTTAATTTCCGAGGCCTTGAGGTTTGCAGAGGGTGTGGAGAGTGGTGTGAGGCGGAAAGAAGAGAAGGCTGTGCTACATACCCTTGTCGGTGTGGTTATTACAGGTGAGGGGGATGTACCTCTGATCGTCTGGAAGTGGAAAAATACACGGAAGTTAATACACGGGATGTGGTGGCCAGTCAGGCTTCAAAGTGGGTTGAGTAGGGGGAAGGGAAGAAAAATGTGCCATATAACATTGAAGGTGTTAAAGACGAACTAGAGGTATCTTGTAGCTGAAATCAATAATAACACAAAATAATTTCAAACATCTTGAAAGAGTTAAATACAGTAAGGTGGAGGTCAAGAAAAAGCTGTGCCTGTGTAAGTGATAAAGAAGAACTTGAGGTAACTCGTGCATGCCTTTATCTACTGACAACACAAAACACTTCATTACAAGAGTCTGGTGTCTGTTTAGGTGGAGAGGTTGTTGTGTGAGGTGGAAGGAAAGAAAAAAGTATGCTACGTAACACCATCAACTTCAAAGATGAGATAGACGTAAGTTGCAATATTATAAATTACTATCAACAAAGCAGTTATCATCACAAGTCTATTTTTTTTTTCTTTTACGTTGCTGCCTATTGCGCCGGTAGGCATCTTCCCGGTGAGGCCTGATGGTCGGCCCAAGGCTTCTTCCAGGTGGGGCCTGATGGTCGGCCCAGCCCGTTCTGGCGCAGGCGAGTGTTTTTATAGTGGCGCCATCTTGCTCTATTCAGGTGTTAAGTGCGTGAGGTAGAGGAAAAAAATATGCTTAGTAACATTATCAACTTCGAAGATGAGGTTCACGTAATCTCTAACTTTATAAATCATGTTCTAGTTTTTTTTATTCTGCTTTCCACTTCGTTTGCTATAAAAAAAGTCAATGCCAAAAGTCTGAGTGTGTGCAAAATTTGAGATAAAGCGAATTGCGTGAGGTAAAAAGAAAGAAAAGTTACAATGGTTCTTACCTCCATCTTAAACTAAGGTAAATTTAACATAACTTATAGCTTGTGGCTTAAATATAAAGGCAACAAAACATCAACAAGACGAAAAAAGTCAATCTCCGTGAGCCAGTTTTCTTTTCTTTTTTCCTTGAGCTGCGTCTTATACTGTAAAAAAAAAATGTTTAGTGATACGCAAAGACTAAGTGCCTATGTCTTTCCCATCCGTTTCTCTGTAGAGGGAAGCACAGAACGTCTCGGCCACTCTGTCTGGATGGAGCAAAGTCCCTTGCCAGACAGACGGGCCGGTAAGTACCAGCAGCATCTGCACCTCCGTGGTCTAGTGGTAAGCGTGCCTGGCTCCCATTCCACGGGCCCGGGTTCGAATCCCGGCCCGGGCAGTCCATCCTGCCCTTCGGGTTGGTCGATAAATGGGTACCTGGGAAACATGGGAAAGGTAAACTATGGCAATCCCGGATTTCACACTGGCCCGTGCCCCGGGTAACTGTTTGTTCCCTACCACAGGCTCAAAGGGCCAACGGATCGGAGATGAGCACGGCAGCCACGCGCAGCTATAGCATATGCACCCACCTTTACCTTTACCAATCTGTCATAGCCATTAAATTAGTGACACCAGAAAAAAGAAGGATCAGTTTCCGAGGCCTTGTGAACTGCCAAGCTTGTGAATCAGTTGGGAGGCAAAAGAAAAGTAAAAAAAGGTGTGGCACCCTAACTGCTATAGCTTTAAATTCGTAACACCAGAATAAAGGAGAGTCAATTTCCGAGGCGTCGTGAGCTGCCAGGGTTGTGAGTGCGTCGTGAGGAGGAGGGAGAGGGAGTGAGCTACCTGTGCCACCCTCGCCTCCTGTGGTTGTTAGGAGGAGGCGGGAGAGCCAGAAGCGGCCGATGTATTAATGGCCGCGGAATATTAATGAGGAAACACTGACTGACTAAATGACAACAAGAGTCCCGATGTCAGGATGAGTTACTAAAGTACGATGTGAAGGAGAAGATTGTGTGCCCTGTCCGGCTAAGCTTGTAAAAACACTTAATATGAATAAAAACAAGGAAACACGACCTGATTAACTTTAAGTCGGTGTTGTCAGGAAGAATAATGAAGTACAGTGTGAAAATGAGGCTTGTCAAATGTACTGCTGAGAGGAAAAATGGTTAGAGTATTAAAAGAGTAAAATTAATATTCTGCTCGCCTAGGAAAAAGTATAGATTACCATTTCATAATAACGAGTGTGTGTTCCTGCTGGTGAAGTCGAGGAAATGTTAATAAAAGAGAAAATGTTGCAGAGATAACGGCTCTTTAAGTATTAGGCGTCAGAACATTAATTTCCGCCCCGAGGACTGCGTGTGTCACGACTCTGTTCCCCGCTGGTAATGGTTGAAAAGGGAAGTACACGAAGGGAAAATACTGTCTTGTAATTGTATTCATGGCGCCAGAAGATTAATGCCAACACAGAAAAGGAAATCTGAATAGTCTGTCCGTTCGTAAATGTTGTATTTTATTGGTGCAGTTGGAGGCAGACGCTGAGCTGCGCGTGACCTCACTGCTCATCTCCGTTTCATTAACCCTTGAATCTGGGGTTGGTAAAAACCTCTTACCCAGGAACACGGAAAAAGTGACATCCGGGTTACCACGGTTCATCTTCGCAGGTTTCCCCAGGTGCCCATTCATCGACCAGTTCGAGAGGGCGGATAACCAGCGGAGCGAATTAGGCGACAACTGCCGTGGGTTGGGATCGAACCCGTGTACGTGAATTCATGGGAAGGTGTTCCGTGCTGCCAAGCTAATAATATTTAATGATAATAAGACAGGAAATTTAATATTAATAAGTCAATTATATGTTTCTTACCTAAAAACGATGTGTTTCTCATAACTGTGGATTATAAAGGGTAGCTTGATATCAAAATAAGGTGAGGTGCTTGCCGGTAAAATAGTTGTGGTATAAGCGAGCAGATTAAGAAAGTTGAGGAAATGATTCTGGTAAAATCGACTGTGTTAACTTTCGCTGTGGCATATAACAAGACTTTTTATAACTATTTTTTTTTTTATAGGACAAGGTTTTATCTCTGTGTTGTGTAAGTTAATTAGAAACGCCATGTTTGTGGTGTATAACAACAGTGGCGTATTTTATGTCTGTTGGTAAAATATCATGGGAAAGTAACATTATAAAAAGATATAAAAAAAAAACTTTACAGGTTGAGTGGCCGTAAAAACCTGCCAGACACAATTAGGTGGATAAAACGTTGGCGGTTCTGTACCGCTGGGAAGCAACACCACAAAACAACAGTAGAAACAATAAACTTCACAGATTAAGAGACAGCAGGAAGAACTGCCAGGCACTAAACACAATAGACTCACAGCGAGTTAAGAGTGATCGTAAAGAACCGACGGAAACAATTAGTCGGTAAAAAACTCGCTGGCGGTGTTTGTGTGGCGCCGACACCGTGAAAACAAACGACGGCATAATGAAAGGGCTATATTCTGTAATAAGTGACCGGGCTCAAAACCCGACTCGAAAGGGTAACAAATCGAATAAATTCGCAAAAAATTATATTTTTGAGATCCTAACCTTGAAACCCACTCATTTGATGAGAATTTCAAACAACTTATTTAACAAATAATTTAGCCTTACCAATGTGCTTTCCAATATGATGCATAACATTTCATTACTCTTAGTAGTTTCGTCGCTAAAGCTCGAAACGTAAACCCTTTTGAGAGCGATTTTGACGAGCTCCAGGCACTTTGCCGTTTTTGTCTATTTTGGCATTGCTATTGCCTCTAGAAGGCTGTAATTTGGCATGTAGCCCCTCTTTGCAATGTAGTTTGACCAATTCGAAGGATTTTTCGATAGCTCGATTCCAAGTTTGTCGTCTTGCCGTCACAAAGTAGCCTGTTTTTCGGCCCTTTTGCCGCGATTTGGACACGTCCTAGTTTTTTGCTTATACCTCTTTTTTTTATATATTTAGTGCTTTCCAATTTTATCTTCTGATTATTAATCTGTATTAAGAGAGCTTTCATTTGCCACCAAGCACGCATTCCTAGCATCAGTAGTTTTTGCTCAAGCTTAACCAGAAGTCGCGACGAAAATTCGCCGAATCTGACTCATTTCACGCGACGCGACGAAAAACCTTCCTGACGCCACAAAAAATAATATATCTGCATAAGAATTCATATATGAGCACGCCAATATGTTGACTATCTTTTATTAAAATCATTGTTTTATATATATATATATATATATATATATATATATATATATATATATATATATATATATATATATATATATATATATATATATATATATATATATATATATATCGTGGAATGATTATTGCTTCCAGGATAGAGACTCCTCTGTGTGTGCTCAGCGCATCACAGAGGTGATTGTCTTTGGAATGGAGGCGGTGGCCGAAGTGATAGCGTACTGGACCCACATTCGCCGCGTGATGGACGACGCGGGTTCGAATCCTCACGCTACCACTCGGATTTTTCGGTCACCGCCGAGTGGCTTAAAACTACCCACATGCTGTCCTGAAGACCATCCATCAACCCGGACTCTAGAGGAAGCCGTCCAAGCGAATCAAGAACAAGTTCCGGGGGGCAGCATGAGCCAATGCAAGATGGCGCCACTATAAACACTCGCCTGCGCCAGAACGGGCTGGGCCGACCATCAGGCCCCACCTGGAAGAAGCCTTGGGCCGACCATCAGGCCACACCGGGAAGATGCCTACCGGCGCAATAGGTAAAAAAAAAAAAATAATAATAATAATAATAAAAAAAAAAAAACATTCCTCGTTCTTTCTCTACTCCTCACGCTAAAAAGCCTTGGTTTAATCACGCTTGTTCTCGTGCTGTCAATGATAGAGAGGCAGCTCACAAAAGGTACCAGAGCCTTCAAACTAATGCTAATTATGAACTTTACATTTATGCCCGAAATCGTGCCAAATCTATCCTCCGACTAACCAAAAATTCTTCCAT
>NC_066509.1:22463478-22543478 GCF_024679095.1 Eriocheir sinensis
CTATCCACTCGACACAATCTTCCAAACAACTATCCCCTATTCTTTGACAACACCCAGCTATCACCTTCCTCAACACTAAACATCCTCGGTCTATCCTTAACTCAAAATCTCAACTGGAAACTTCATATCTCATCTCTTACTAAATCAGCTTCCTCGAGGCTGGGCGTTCTGTACCGTCTCCGCCAGTTCTTCTCCCCTGCACAATTGCTGTCCATATACAGGGGCCTTGTCCGCCCTCGTATGGAGTATGCATCTCATGTGTGGGGGGGCTCCACTCACACAGCTCTTCTGGACAGAGTGGAGGCTAAGACTCTTCGTCTCATCAGCTCTCCTCCTCATACTGATAGTCTTCTACCTCTTAAATTCCGCCCCAATGTTGCCTCTCTTTCTATCTTCTATCGACATTTCCACGCTGACGGCTCTTCTGAACTTGCTAATTGCATGCCTCCCCCCCTCCCGCGGCCCCGCTGCACTCGACTTTCTACTCATGCTCATCCCTATACTGTCCAAACCCCTTATGCAAGAGTTAACCAGCATCTTCACTCTTTCTTCCCTCACGCTGGTAAACTCTGGAACAATCTTCCTTCATCTGTTTTTCCTCCTGCCTACGACTTGAACTCTTTCAAGAGGAGGGTATCAGGACACCTCTCCTCCTGTATTTGATCTTCCTTTTGGCCACCTCTTTTGTTTTACTTTAGGAGCAGCGAGTAGCGGGCTTTTTTTTTATTATTGTTTTCTTTGTGTGTGTGGCCTTGAGCTGCCTCCTTTGTTGTAAAAAAAAAAAAAGAGAGAGAGAGAGAGAGAGAGAGAGAGAGAGAGAGAGAGAAAAATGACGTGAGATCACTAAGTCGATAAGATTCTCTCTCTCTCTCTCTCTCTCTCTCTCTCTCTCTCTCTCTCTCTCTCTCTCTCTCTCTCTCTCTCTCTCTCTCTCTCTCTCTCTCTCTCTCTCTCTCTCTCTCTCTCTCTCTCTCTCTCTCTCTCTCTCTCTCTCTCTCTCTCTCTCTCTCTCTCTCTCTCTCTCTCTCTCTCTCTCATGCAGCTCAACCTTAAAGCCAAGTGAAATAAGGAGATACCAGATGAGAAAAATAATTAAAATCTGAATATGAATTGATAAAAAAAAATGGAATCGGTTAAAAAGTTGGAAGAGAAAATTATAAAAAAAATAAATGGAAGAGAACAAAGAAGGAAGATAATTAGACAAAAGAAAACAATAGACAATCAGAAATTAAACCAGAGTCGAACAGAAAATAGCATCGAGGAAGAAGAGGCAGACGGGGAAACTGAAGAATAGAGAATCGGGGAAGAAAAAAATCGGGAAAAGTAAACGTTGAAAAATATGATGATAAGTGAGACTAAAAACCACAATCTGAAACATTAACGAGAAACGAAAACAACATCGAGGAAAAGTTGGACGCAAAAATAACGAGTTAGAAGAAATACATAATTGGAAAAAGAACTAAATGCTGTGGAATAAGTAGATACAATATAATACTACACAAACAATACACAATCAGAAAATTAAAGAAGCCTGTAAAAATCATCAAGGTAGAAAAGTTTAAAGTAAAAATGCAAAAACAGAATATAGCGTGCGTGACGAAAAACGAAACACATAAAGATGTTAATAAATAGAGCCGACGAGGCCCGACAGATTACACTGCAACAAACAACAGGGCGTGAAGATTAGAGCTCTGAGCCAGGATTACGGATAAAGAGACCAAGCTGAACACACACACACACACACACACACACACACACACACACACACACACACACACACACACACACACACACACACACACACACACACACACACACACACACACACACACACACACACACACACACACACACACACACACACACACACACACACACACACACACACACACACACACACACACACACACACACACACACACACACACACACACACACACACACACACACACACGGGCGCGCGCGCGCACACAGAAAACTATATATTTACTTCTCACTAAATTGTCACAAGTACTGGAGGAGGAGGAGGAGGAGGTGGAATAATAGGCGGAAGACGAGGATAACAGGAGTACAAGGATAATTAGTAAGTGGAGCTAAATGGAGAATAAGAAAGAAGAGGAGGAGGAGGAGGAGGTGGAATGATAGGCGGAAGACGAGGATAACAGGAGTACAAGGATAATTAGTAAGTGGAGCTAAATGGAGAATAAGAAAGAAGAGGAGGAGGAGGAGGAGGAGGAGGAGGAGGAGGAGGAGGAGAGAAATAAGAGGAGGATATGCAGGCAGAGTCAAGGATGTGCGGTGATGATTAATGAGGAAGAGGATCAATAAGAAATGGAGGAATATGGAGGATGAGAGACTGGGAAGATGGAGATGGAAATGAAGATGAAAAAGTGGAAGTAAAAGAAATGGAAGACTAACAAGACGAAGCGGAAAATATAAAGCTATTAGTGGATAAATGTTAACCAAAGAAGGAAAGGAAGAACGTACAGTGGACATAAGAAGAGGAAGAAGAGCAACAGCGAGAATAACAGCAACAACAGTAAAGTAAAAAAAAATATAAATATATATAAATAAAGAAGAAAAAGACGAAGAGAAGAGAAACAAAAAATAGCACCAAAAATATATTAACAATTAGGAAGACGACAAAGCTATAGGAAAAGAAGAAGAAGACAATAATGAGGACAAAAAAAAAGAGAAAAGAACAAAGAAGCAGCAGCGCCGGCTCCCGCATACCCCCGACTCGGGTCACTAACTCATGGAAGGAATTAAGAAATTGAAATTAGCGGAAAGCAGAGACGAACGAACATTTTTTGACTTCCCAAGCACTGGAGGAGACGGCATGCATGAGTGTGTGTGTGTGTGTGTGTGTGTGTGTGTGTGTGTGTGTGTGTGTGTGTGTGTGTGTGTGTGTGTGTGTGTGTGTGTGTGTGTGTGTGTGTGTGTGTTATAATCTAGTCTTCTTATGTCCTATGAATTAATCTAAGTGTGATTAATGTTGTGTGCTTTGGTGTGCCATATTTGATTTTTATCTAGTGTTTTATCTAATGTTCTGAGTTTTAATTTAAATGTACGTAAGTTTTTTGTGTGTATCCTTTTCTGGCCCTCTTAGAGTAAACTTACATTTCATTCACTCTTTTGTATTCCATTTGTATTTTATTCCTTAATTAGACACTCGTCATGATATATAATGAGACAGAAGGTAGAGAGGAGAGGAAGGGATGGAGGGATGTTAATGCAGCTCCTGAAAAAGTCGTTCCAGCAATTAAAAGAAAGCCAGTGATTATGTATTCAGCGCGCGGCACAAACACGCGGCGGTGCATCATAAGAAACACGCCAGGCAGAAAAGATGGTGAGATAAAAAGTTGTTAACGCATAAAATTAGCGTTGAGTTTTTCAGTGAGGCACAACTTCATGAGAGTACAAGCCCTCCTCACCTCACCTCAGTACCCAGGTTTGCTCTTTTCTGTTGGGCAAAAGTAACATATTATTATTATTATTATTATTATTATTATTATTATTATTATTATTATTATTATTATTATTATTATTATTATTATTATCATTAATATTATTATTTTTATTATGATCATTATTATTACTATTATTATTTAAAAATCAATGAAAGTTCTTCAAGGTGAAACAATATATACAGACACAATCAGAGTCCCGTCGATGAGCAGACACGGATGTGAAAAATAGAAGTAACACTAAAGCAAGAAGAAAAAGAAAAAAAAGTGGAGGGATATATGATTATAATGCCTGGGTTTTACTTCACATCACAGGTGTTCAGTTTTGTGGAGAATATTTTTTTTGAGCACATGACTTTTTATTTTGGTGCGTAAATGGAGTTGCTTTTTCTTTATTTATTGTTTATGTCACTGTACTCATGGTAAGTAATCGTGAAATGCGCTTTTGTGTTCTACTAAGAGAAACATTCGTATTTTATGTTAGTAAAGTTGTTTTCGTTGCAATATTACACTTTTCCTTCTGTTTCTATTGATTGAAGCGAAATGTAGTCAAGAAATACGTTCATGTTCAACCCCTGAGGAAAACACATTCGTCTTTTCTTAAGTGAAGTTTATTTCTCCACAGCATCAGATCACCCTTCTCTGTGTGTTCCTTGGCCTTCGTGGCGCTGTGTGTCTCCAGCTTCCTCTCCTCTCTTCTTTCAACCTCGGACTTGTAAAAGTTTAAATCTTGCGCGGGACTTTGTTCTACTTAATTATTCGGAATGAGGGCTACGCTGCGTGTGTGTGTCCTTGTTGGTTAACTCTTCAAGAATTCTTCGCCACTCGGCAAATTATCTGCATCGACGAATTATGTTACTTGTATTTTGGGTTTGTATTCATGACTCTTCTTATTTTTATTCTGCTTTCTCTTTCTCTTTTCTTTATTTCCTCATGCAGATATTCGTCTCGTTCTTCTTTATCTTCTTTTTCGTCCTCTTTCCTTCTTCCTTTTCTTTTTCCACTTTAGTTCTCTTCTCCCAATACACATATCCATCTCGTCCTTCTTTTCATCTTCTTTATCTTCATGTTTTTATTTTCTCTTTCTCCTTCACTTCCTCGTACAATTATCCGTCTTTTTTTCTTTTCTTTCTTTTTTTCTGATTTCGCTTCTTCTTCATTCCTTCTTTCAAATAAAAATTCACTGTTCCTCGATCCAAAATATTTACCTTCTGTTGGCGTGATTTACTCTAACCAGCTAACGATTTTTGTTGGTTTATTATGATTCTTGGTTAATTTATTTCCTATTATCTTTGGTCAACTCGTCCGTTTTTAGTTTGTCTCTCCGTGATGAATATTTCAAGCAGTATTATTTTCTTACACAATTTCCTCCGTCTTTTTATTTCTGTATTTATTTTGCAGTTTTTTAAAATTCCTGGTTCGTTGTTTTGTTTCTGGTTCACACTTTGTTTCCTGTTGTTGTTGTTTTTGTTTTAATGCCTGGTTCGTTGTTTTCTTTCTGGCTCACTGTCTTTGTTTCCTGTTTCAGTTTCTGGTTAATTGTTTCCTTTCCTGGTTCCCTTTCACATTATATTTTTGTTTGAATTCCTGGATAACTATTTTCCTTTAAGCTCACTACTTGACTTAGTTTCCTAGTTACTTTATGGTGCTATTTGTAATTACAGGTTCATTTTCCCGTCCCGGTTCACCTTCACTCTTTGTTTTCGGTTTCTTTTCCAAGTTCATTTCTCTTCCCAGTTCACAGTTTCATTTTGTTTCCTGTTTCCATTCCTGCCCGGCTCACTGTCTCGTCTCCTCCCTTCGGTTCCACTTCTTCCTCGGCGTAACTTCAGACAAATTTGAAGGAGTCGAAGACAGCAACTCCATTAAGTCTTCTATCTCAACTCAGCCACGCTAATGAAGCCTCCCGTGATCCCCAAGCCTCTCAAATGAAGCCTTATTCGATCCGAGCTAAGAAAATGGACATTTTCCCAAAAAGATTCAACCAACCTTGAAAAAATAATAATCAGGGCAAACCAAGTGATTCGTTCTCTCTCTCTCTCTCTCTCTCTCTCTCTCTCTCTCTCTCTCTCTCTCTCTCTCTCTCTCTCTCGGGTCTCAAAATAACTCTTATTCATTAAATCCAGTATTCTTCTCTTCTATCCGATAATTTCCACATTGTGTTTTTTCCTGGAAGCGCTAACATAAAATCGCCTGAAGTGATGAAGAAAGCCAACAACAAAAGAAGGTATAATATTAAAAAAAATATGAAAGAAAACCAGTGAAGAAAAAAAAGAAAAAAAAATACTCTGACAGGATATTGGCTAAAGGGATGATGAAAGAAGTCCACACAAAATAAGGATGACAGAAGGAGAGGAAAATAAGACTAACAAATTGAAGATGGGAAATAGAGAAGAATAAACAAAAACAAAAACACGTGTCAGGATCATGAAAAAAAATAGAGAGGATGGCATTGCAACGAATCAAATAAAGGTCAGGACGTAAAAATAGACAAGTGAGAAATTTGAGAACAAAAGAACGAAGCGGCAAATATTCGGAAAAACTTCGGGGAAAATACGAGAAATAAAAATGCCGAAGAGGGGAAAAGGTTAAACTGTACAACAAAGACAAAATATGGAAAAAATGGAAGAGAAAACGGAAACTGAAAAAAATCTAAAGATATAATAATAATAATGAACACTTGCAACTACGAGAGAGAGAGAGAGAGAGAGAGAGAGAGAGAGAGAGAGAGAGAGAGAGAGAGAGAGAGAGAGAGAGAGAGAGAGAGAGAGAGAGAGAGAGAGAGAGAGAGAGAGAGAGAGAGAGAGAGAGAGAGAGTGTGTTAAATACAGGTGATGAAACGGAGGAGGGAGAAAGATAAATACGAGGGAAGAGGAAGTGTCGCGGTTTAGATTCGCGACAAGTTATTTTATATTTTATTTGCATGGGTAGGATGATAAGTAGGATAAGACGGACGCGTTTTCCTTGTTCATCACGTGACGGGCGCGGCAGCGGGTCACGATGACTCACTTGCCTGTTGGCTCGCTGGCCGGAGGCCTGTGCTGCCAGCGGCGTGATGATGCCTAGGCGTGCATTTTGTGCGGGTCGCCCGCTGTGTTTTACCTGCGCTTACGCACTTTCAGGAGTCGCCACTCCACTCTGCAGGTGCGTAGTAGTGTGTGCATTACTGCAGCTAGTTACGCCTCTGTTGATGAGGAAGTCTTGTATTGTCTTTGTGCTTCCCGCCATGGGGGTTGTTGCCGCCCGCGGCCTGTGTTGCTAGCCCGCGATTGTTGCTTTCCTCTACGTGTCTGTACGTAGCTTGCTCCGCTGTTTATATTGCGGTGCCATTCACTTGCAAGTTATAGCTGCGCGTCAGGAAAGTGTAACGATATCTGCCTATGGCAGTATTGCTCAGAGTGCTGTCAGCACCATCTGTTGTATTTTCCGCGCCAGCAGCGTTTTGCATCTCGGCCGGGCGAGTTGGGGCCGTCAGGTCACTCGCCGCGGCTCGGGACTTCCTTCTCCCCCTGACCGCCGTCTGGTGAGGTCACGGGGCGACGTTCCTCTACTCTCGCCTATCTCTTGGCACCACGCGGTTTTCCTCCTGCTGGAGTGTGGGGATCCTGGGCTTCGCCACTTCGGGATACAGCCCACACCGGGTCTCAGTTTGGGTGTGTCGAGTCCGCGGCGGCCTCTTTCTGAAAGCCGCATCTACCGCCGACATCACGCGCCTGATGAGAGGACCCACGGCAGGAAGGACAAGCTGCAGCCACCTCGAGCAAGGCTGTGCAACGAGCCTCTACTCTTCTCCCTCCGCACCAAGTTAAGTAGCTAGTTGTTAGTGTAGCCAGGGCAGGTTAGTCTTGTGCGAGCACGAGTAACGCTAGGCTCAGCTGAGTGTGTATGTGAGATTTGTCTGTGTTTTCTTTGTGTGTAATAAAGTTAGTGCATAGTTGTACACGAGCTTTATTAGTAAACCTTTTGCCTGTGCGTATGTGCCTTCCAGCCCCATAAGGAGAGTAAATAAGAACCCCACGGGAGATTTGAGCAGGTAAGTCGTGTTAGTACCCCTAGTCAGGGTGTGTACACCGTTGTCTCCTGGCGTGCCGCGGGAATCAACCCTTGTCGGCTAGCTACCGCCTTGTGAGCACACTCTTGTTATTAAGCCATTATTTTACCCCGTGACAATTGGCGCCCGAAACAGAAACTCCTTCTGGCTGGTAAGTGTGTGCACGTGGCTAGGTGTGTCTGTGTTTAGGGTCACAGCTTAGTATAACTGTGTTAGTGAGACTTATTAGCTAGCAGAGTGTTAGTTTTTACCTCTGACTAGTTTTGTGTGTTGTCCTTAGGTATAGGTCCTGTTTTAGTGCCAGCTTTTGTTCTGTTCCTATTGCCCCGAGTGCCAGTGAGCATAGGGTTTGATATTAGGACAGATTATCTTCCCCCAGTGCTACCGTGACCTTATCCGCAGGTATCGCGCTCCCTGAAGACAGCAGGTGCCCTGTGCTTCGCCGGCAGAGTGTGGGCATAAGTCCTGTGTCTGCGAGTCGCGCCTGACGGAGGCTCGGTGGGGTTTGCTGTGCCGTTCCAGTAGCCGTGCCTGGGCTCCACTTTCTTGTCTCCTCGTCGCCGTTCCCTGTGTGGGACGACCACGTGGCTCTTGTGGTCGGCGACGTGAGAAGGGACCAGCTCGACGAGACGCCATCTGCATTTTTACCGGGTGTGTGCGTTCTCTTTTTGTTGAGATTTGTGCATAAGCTAGTTTAGCCAGATCAGTTCACCTCTGCCTGCAGCTAGCTACTCAGGTTTGTGTAGGGTTCTAGAAGGCTCTAGAGTTGCCAGTTAGTCACCCCTAGCCTGGGTTTTAGTTAGCTCAGGACTGTGCAGGGTGCAGCGGTCTAGTTAGGGCCAGTTTTCTCTCTCTCCAGCCTGTGTAGTGAGTTCAGGTTATTTAGGGGGGAGTGTGTTCTAGATAATTCTAGATTTTTGGGCTGTTCAGTCACCTTATTCTGCCAGAGTTAGTGCAGGGCAAGCCAGGCAGGATGTTTGTTACTCGTGAGCCTTCTACCGAGTATTGGTTTCAGCTGGGTGAGCGCCTTGAGCTGACGGGGCAAGACCTCGTCGCGTGGGTTCGAGAGGAACTGCTGCGGGAGGCCTACTTCGAGGAGTTGGAGAGGAAAGACTGCGAGGCTGAGCTCTCCCACGAGCGCGAGATGCAAGAGGCTCAGCGCGCCCACGAGAGGGCCATGAAGGAGTCTGGAAGGCTCCAACGCCTCGCCCTCGCACGTCTCGCCTGCCCCTGGTTCGACACCAGCGACCTGGACACGCAGGTAACCGAGCCCCAGCCCTCCCCTGAGGTTGTCAGCACTGTGCCGTGTGACCCTGCTCGGCAGGCAGTAGCTGGGGAGGACCACGACCAAGGAGAGTGCCTGCAGGAGGAGGCTTTGCCTCTCTCCCCGGCGATCCTGACGGTGCAGGAATGCACGGTGGTCCCGGTAGACGACGCAGACGCGCAGCCGCCTTGCGTCTCGAGTACGGTTGCTGGTGCCAGAGCAGAGGAAGAGGGGAATCTCGAGCCCTCTGCGCTGCTGACGGTGTCACAGGAGGAAGCGCTGGAGCTGAAGGTTAGTGACGCGGGGCAGCTGGTCACCGCCTCTCCCTCGCCCGTTTCGGTTCCTACTGCCTCGCGCAAGAAGCCTCCTGACATAGACGTCAAGGCCTCGCTAGGTTGCGCCTCAGCACCTCCTGACGCGGGGCAGCTGCCTCCTGATTCTCCCTCGCTCGCCTCGGAATCCACGGCCACGCGCAAGAAGCCTCCTGACATCGATGTCAAGGCTTCGCTGGGTTGCGCCGCAGCACCTCCCGGAAAACAAGGCCACCGCACCGCCAAGCTGTCTCGCCTTCGCCGTGGTCTAGGTAAGAGTGACTGTTCAGTGTTGTGTGAGGGTTCCGGGCGATGCCGCCGCAGAAGGAGGCGTGTCACCCGAGGGCTTAGAGGTCGCGCCCTTGCCAGGCGCCCTTGGAAAGCCCGCCCTCCGAGTTCCTTCTGGCGTGCAGCCAGACCTGCAAGTGTAGGTAGGCCGTCGTGTGTAGGTCGTCGCCGTGATTCTGTGAAACAAGTAGACACACTTCACTACACAGTGCCACACCACACTCCACACTACCACACTAAATATGGACATGTGTCCCTAGCCTTGTCTCGGGCCTCTCTGCAGCTTCAGGAGTTTTCTCCATGCTTGTTAGTATAAGGCTGGAGTTTTTACACTCATCAAGCTGAAGGGAGCCACCCGATGACGTACACCTTGTGCTTGTGTAACTAGGTTTAGCTAGGGGTTAGTTCAAATTTTATATGTACGCTACGAGTAGCGCCCATGATAAAATTTCATTTGCATGGGCGAATGTCGCGGTTTAGATTCGCGACAAGTTATTTTATATTTTATTTGCATGGGTAGGATGATAAGTAGGATAAGACGGACGCGTTTTCCTTGTTCATCACGTGACGGGCGCGGCAGCGGGTCACGATGACTCACTTGCCTGTTGGCTCGCTGGCCGGAGGCCTGTGCTGCCAGCGGCGTGATGATGCCTAGGCGTGCATTTTGTGCGGGTCGCCCGCTGTGTTTTACCTGCGCTTACGCACTTTCAGGAGTCGCCACTCCACTCTGCAGGTGCGTAGTAGTGTGTGCATTACTGCAGCTAGTTACGCCTCTGTTGATGAGGAAGTCTTGTATTGTCTTTGTGCTTCCCGCCATGGGGGTTGTTGCCGCCCGCGGCCTGTGTTGCTAGCCCGCGATTGTTGCTTTCCTCTACGTGTCTGTACGTAGCTTGCTCCGCTGTTTATATTGCGGTGCCATGCACTTGCAAGTTATAGCTGCGCGTCAGGAAAGTGTAACGATATCTGCCTATGGCAGTATTGCTCAGAGTGCTGTCAGCACCATCTGTTGTATTTTCCGCGCCAGCAGCGTTTTGCATCTCGGCCGGGCGAGTTGGGGCCGTCAGGTCACTCGCCGCGGCTCGGGACTTCCTTCTCCCCCTGACCGCCGTCTGGTGAGGTCACGGGGCGACGTTCCTCTACTCTCGCCTATCTCTTGGCACCACGCGGTTTTCCTCCTGCTGGAGTGTGGGGATCCTGGGCTTCGCCACTTCGGGATACAGCCCACACCGGGTCTCAGTTTGGGTGTGTCGAGTCCGCGGCGGCCTCTTTCTGAAAGCCGCATCTACCGCCGACATCACGCGCCTGATGAGAGGACCCACGGCAGGAAGGACAAGCTGCAGCCACCTCGAGCAAGGCTGTGCAACGAGCCTCTACTCTTCTCCCTCCGCACCAAGTTAAGTAGCTAGTTGTTAGTGTAGCCAGGGCAGGTTAGTCTTGTGCGAGCACGAGTAACGCTAGGCTCAGCTGAGTGTGTATGTGAGATTTGTCTGTGTTTTCTTTGTGTGTAATAAAGTTAGTGCATAGTTGTACACGAGCTTTATTAGTAAACCTTTTGCCTGTGCGTATGTGCCTTCCAGCCCCATAAGGAGAGTAAATAAGAACCCCACGGGAGATTTGAGCAGGTAAGTCGTGTTAGTACCCCTAGTCAGGGTGTGTACACCGTTGTCTCCTGGCGTGCCGCGGGAATCAACCCTTGTCGGCTAGCTACCGCCTTGTGAGCACACTCTTGTTATTAAGCCATTATTTTACCCCGTGACAGGAAGGAAGGAAAGAGAAAAGAGAAGGAAGACGTTAAGAAGACAAATTAGGAAGCTGGGAATGTGTGTGTGTGTGTGTGTGTGTGTGTGTGTGTGTGTGTGTGTGTGTGTGTGTGTGTGTGTGTGTGTGTGTGTTTTCTTCACTTACACACACTTTTTACACTCACCCTTACTTCCCTAATCACGTTCCCTGTCTAACTGTCTCCTTTTCTGTCCCTTTCAAGTCGCTATTCCTCCCTTTCCACCCCCTTTACCTCCCCTTCTTTCTCTCCCATTGTTTTAGTTCTTCCACTTTATTCCATTATCAATTTTATCCTATTTTCTCTTTCTTTCATCTCTTTCTTCTTTCAGCAAACATAACTCTCTCTCTCTCTCTCTCTCTCCCCGTGTGTGTGTGTGTGTGTGTGTGTGTGTGTGTATACCATCATAAAACAAAAGTTGTGGCACAGTAAATTAAGTATCCACCAGAATTGAGTAAGTTTTTGCCAACATGACGGGAAACAAAGCTGGAGGAGAGTTCATTGTTTTAACTTTCTCCATAGACGACCAAGCATCGAGAACAGTGCCCGATGAACGCGATAAACCCGACTAGGAAGCATATTGACTCTTTACAAACGATGAATAAAAAAGGCAAGAACGTTCTGTACACTATAGCAGAAAAAACTTTGCTGGAGAATGAAAAAAAAAAGAATGAATGAATAAATATATGCTTAGTACACAAGCAAATTATATCACTTTTTTTTTACAGTGACAGCCACTCAAGGCCACAACGAAAGAGAAGGCCCGCAAAACACTGCTCCGAGAAAAAAAGAAAAGATTGAAAACTTGTTGTCGAGTCAGGATGGAGAGTTGTCCTGATGCTCCCTCCTGACGGCGTTCATTAACTAAATAAACATCGTATGGTGAACTGAGTTAATAATAAGAATAACCAATACGCTTTTATCACGACGATCCTAAACACAGACATAGGTGGAAGCGTTCGTCATCCTTTACATGCAAACAGTCATTACATCGGGCGAATGCATGCCTCTCCTTTCTGGTAACGCCGCGTGTGTGCCGCAGTGATAAGTTTCACACAAAAAATAAAAATGAATACAACTGTCCAGCACATTCAACTACTTCCTAACTCGTTCCATGCACCTTCAACTAATAAAACAAGTCACGTAACTCTGATTAACATGCCGCAAACCATCAGTAAGGTACGGGGTTGTGAAAGAATTAAGCGTAATAATGTATTTAAAAACATGTCTAATAAAAAAGAGCGCCAAATCAACATATATGATTACGATATGAAAGTGATGTTTTTTTTAATTGTAATGATTGTCCAGCAGAGTATAATTATAACCCACGCATTT
The DNA here is from genome assembly GCF_024679095.1 of Eriocheir sinensis. Lineage (NCBI taxonomy): Eukaryota > Metazoa > Arthropoda > Malacostraca > Decapoda > Varunidae > Eriocheir > Eriocheir sinensis. Next base: position 22,475,972 of record NC_066509.1, read on the forward strand.
TTTTCATACAAATACAGACTACAGAAACGAGTCATTCAATAATAAACAGCAAATCATCAGCTGCAAAATGAGTTGTCTTGTTGATCGAAATTGTAAAAATTATAATAATCATAATCAAAATAAATAATAATAATAATGAGCAGATATCGAGATCAAGGCAGGATAATGATTAATGAGAGTCGTGCATGCCTCCCCCCCTCCAGCGGCCTCGCCACACACGACTTTCTACTCGAGCTCATCCCTTTACTGTCCAAATTCCTTACGCACTAGTTTACCAGCATCTTCACTCTTTCATCCCTCACGCTGGTAAACTCTGGAACAATCTTCCTTCATCTGTATTTCCTCCTGCTTACGACTTGAACTCTTTCAAGCGGAGGGTATCAGGACACCTCTCCTCCCGAAATTGACCTATCTTTCGGCCACTCCTCTAACTCTTTTTGGGAGCAGTGAGTAGGGGGCTTTTTTTTTACATTTGTTATCTTTTTTTAGTCTAATACACACACTCATCCATCTCCATGTTTACTCCAACTCACTACCACTGACGAAAACACCAACAAACAAACGAAAAAACATAATCACCACCAACACCAGCCAGCAAATAATGGCCAGCTTCACCACCACACCAACCACCACTATCATCACCATCAATACCATATTCACCTCCACCAACACAATCACCATCAGCACCACTATTAACACCATCAATGCCACCACCACCACTATAACGGAATGGACAAGGTAGCCGTGGTGTGGTAACCCCCACTGAAAAGATAACATGTACGCAAATTGAATAAGAGTGCAAAGGGTGACAATAAATAATGATGCCAGCTGAAAAGCACAGCAACACCATGAACAATTGCGCAAAGTGGAATTGTCAACATTGTAAGAAAGAAGGGAGATCATTTAATTATTCTATCCAAACTCACAAAGGCCCTGGAGCATGTACATACGAAAGGCTTGTTGGTGGGGAATAAGGGAGGACAAGGCGCCGTGAATATACGATGAGAAATGCAAGAGGGCGAGAGGATTAAAAATAGGTCGGCTCCCCTAATACAGTCACTGACTTACAAGCGCACGCGCGCGCACACCCACCCACCCACACACACACACACACACACACACACACTCCGATTATGTTTGTAATTTATATTAATGACATGACAGAAGGGGAAACAAGCTATATGAATATGTTTGCTGATGATGCTAAAATAATGAGGAGGGTGGCTAATGAAGATGACTGTGTAGCCCTGAGCCAAGATCTTGATAGAATAAGCGAATGGTCACGCAAATGGGAAATGACATTCAATACAGAGAAGTGTAGCGTGATGGAGTTTGGTAAGAGCAGTAGACGAATATCGGGAAACTACTCTCAGAGTAACGAAAGAATCATGAAAAAAACTGAAGAAAAAGATCTGGGAGTGATCATAACAGACAAGCTATCCTTTGGAAAACATATAGACCGGATAACTGGGGAAACATACAATCTTCTTTGAAACATAAAGGCAGAATTTACATATTTAGATGAAGAAATGGTGAAAAAACTAATAACATCGATGATACGTCCAAGACTGGAATATACAGCATTAGTGTGGTCACCTAGAGTGAAGAAAGAAATTAGAAAGTTGGAAAGAATACAAAGAGCAGCGACCAAATTACCGGAAACTCTGAGAGAACATATTTATGAAGAAAGACTGGAGAAATTGGGACTAACAACACTGGAGAGAAGAAGAGAGAGAGGGGACCTAATAGCATTGTACAGGATACAAGAGGGATTGGAGAAATTGGACAGGGAAGACCTAGTGGTACGTGACAGAAGTGTGACAAGAGGCAATGGTAAGAAATTGAAGAAGTGCGAAAGGCATCAAGAAATACAGTTTTCCATACAGAAGCATAACAACATGGAACGGACTTGACAAGGAGACTGTGTGTGCAAAAACGATTCATGAATTTAAAGCCAAACTGGATAATAAGCGTTATGGAGACTGGACAGCACGAGCCTAGTACGAGAAGAGCTGTGTGAGTGGAGCTCCCCCATACATTATTATTATTTTTTTTTTTTACGTTGTTGCCTATTGTGCCGGTAGGCATCTTCCCGGTGGGGCCTGATGGTCGGCCCAAGGCTTCTTCCAGGTGGGGCCTGATGGTCGGCCCAGCCCGTTCTGGCGCAGGCGAGTGTTTATAGTGGCGCCATCTTGCATTGGCTCATGCTGCCCCCCGGAACTCGTACTTGATTCGCTTGGACGGCTTCCTCTAGAGTTCGGGTTGATGGGTGGTCTTCAGGACAGCATGTGGGTAGTTTTCAGCCACTCGGCAGTGACCGAAAAATCCGAGTGGTAGCGTGAGGATTCGAACCCGCGTCGTCCATCACGCGGCGAATGTGGGTCCAGTACGCTATCACTTCGGCCACCGCCTACCCTTAATGAGATGCATACTCCATACGAGGGCGGACAAGGCCCCTGTATATGGACAGCAACTGTGCAGGGGAGAAGAACTGGCGGAGACGGTACAGAACGCCCAGCCTCGAGGAAACTGATTTAGTAAGAGATGAGATGTGAAGTTTCCAGTTGAGATTTTGAGTTAAGGATAGACCGAGGATGTTTAGTGTTGAGAAAGGTGATAGCTGGGTGTTGTCAAAGAATAGGGGATAGTTGTTTGGAAGATTGTGTCGAGTGGATAGGTGGAGAAACTGTGTTTTTGAGGCGTTGAAGGACACCAGGTTCTTCTTGCCCCAGTCGGAAATAATAGTAAGGTCTGAGGCTAAGCGTTCTGCAGCCTCCAGCCTTGAGTCGTTAAGTTCCTGAAGGGTGGGTCTTCTATTAAAAGAAGTTGAGTAATGCAGAGTGGAATCATCGGCGTAGGAATGGATAGGACAGTTCGTTTTGGAAAGAAGATCATCAATGAACAACAGAAAAAGAGTGGGAGATTTAGGGGAAGAACAGTGACCGTCTACCACGGCAGAAATACGCAGAACGGTCAGAAAGGAAACTGGAGATAAAGGTACAGAGAGAAGGATAGAAACCGTAAGAGGGTAGTTTAGAAAGCAAAGATTTGTGCCAGACCCTATCAAAAGCTTTTGATATGTCCAGCGCAATAGCAAAAGTTTCACCGAAACGGCTCAGAGAGGATGACCAAGAGTCAGTTAAGAAGGCTAGGAGATCACCAGTAGAACGCCCCTTGCGGAACCCATACTGGCGATCAGAGAGAAGTTCAGAGGTGGAAAGGTGCTTTTGAATCTTCCGGTTAAGGATTGATTCAAAAGCTTTAGATAGACAAGAAAGTAAAGCTATAGGACGGTAGTTTGAGGGATGTTGATGTTGAGGGAGGTAGATGTTGACAGGCAGAGGCGAAAGAGTTTGACCAGGCAGGGTGACAGCACGGAGGCACAGCTTTTAAGGACAATAGGAGGCACTCCATCAGGTCCATAAGCCTTCTGAGGATTGAGGCCAGAGAGGGCATAGAAAACATCATTTTGAAGAATCTTTATAAGAGGCATAAAGGAGTCAGAGGGGGGATGAGTTGGAGGAATATGCCCAGAATCGTCCAAAGTGGAGTTTTTAGAAAAAGTTTGAGAGAAGAGTTCAGCCTTAGAGATAGATGAGACGGCAGTGTTGCCGTCAGGATTGAGGAGTGGAGGGAAAGATGAAGAAGTGAAGTTGGAGGAGATGTTTTTGGCTAGATGCCAGAAGTCACGGGAAGAGTTAGAGAAAGCAAGGTTTTGACATTTTCTATTAATGAAAGAATTTTTGGTTAGTCGGAGAATAGATTTGGCACGATTTCGGGCAGAAATGTAAAGTTCATAATTAGCATTAGTTTGAAGGCTCTGGTACCTTTTGTGAGCTACCTCTCTATCATTGACAGCACGAGAACAAGCGTGATTAAACCAAGGCTTTTTAGCGTGAGGAGTAGAGAAAGAACGAGGAATGTATGCCTCCATTCCAGAGACAATCACCTCTGTGATGCGCTGAGCACACACAGAGGGGTCTCTATCCTGGAAGCAATAATCATTCCACGGGAAATCGGAAAAGTACATCCTCAGGTCGTCCCACCGAGCTGAAGCAAAATGCCAGAAGCATCGCCTCTTCGGTGGGTCCAGAGGGTGTACAGGAGCGATAGGACAGGATGCAGAAATAAGATTGTGATCGGAGGAGCCCAACGGAGAGGACAGTTTGACAGAATAAGCAGAAGGGTTTGAGGTAAGGAAGAGGTCTAGAATGTTGGGCCGATCTCCAAGACGGTCGGGAATACGTGTAGGGTGCTGGACCAACTGCTCTAGGTCGTTGAGGATAGCACAGTTGTAGGCTTGTTCACCAGGATGGTCAGTGAAAGAGGATGAAAGCCAAAGCTGGTGGTGAACATTGAAATCTCCTAGGATGGAGATTTCAGCGAAGGGAGAGTGGGTCAAGATGTGCTCCACTTTAGAATTCAAATAGTCAAAGAATTGTACATAGTTGGTAGAGTTAGGTGAGAGATAAACAGCACAGATGTATTTATTAATAGAATGACAATGAAGTTTTAGCCAGATGGTGGAAAATTCAGAAGAGTCAAGGTCGTAGGCACGAGAGCAAGTGATGTCGTTGCGCACGAAGGCGCAACATCCAGCTTTGGATTGAAATTTAGGATAGAGATAGTAGGAGGGAACAGAGTAGAGATTGCTGTCAGTAGCCTCAGAAACCTGTGTTTCGGTAAGGAAGAGAAGGTGAGGTTTAGAGGAGGAGAGATGATGTTCCACAGAATGAAAATTAGAGCGAAGACCGCGAATGTTGCAGAAATTGAGAAGAAAGAGGTTCGAGGAGTTATCAAGACACCTCTCGGGTCGGCAGCCAGAAGGGGAGTCCTCCCTGGGGGAATTTGTGGTCCCCAGGCGGGGACCTGAGGCTTGGTGTATGTGCGCCATTTTGAAATTTTAATTTTGGGAAAAGGTGTATATGTTGTGTGAATGTAGTGTGGTGTGGATAAAGAGAGGATCTATCTTTAGAGAGCATGCTGAACTACTCTCCGGTGTTGGTGAGACAATAGGGAAACGGTTAGTGAGGACATGGGAAGGGTCTTTGGAGGGCTTCAGCTCCCTTCTCACCTCCCATATATACCTCACCGGGAGTGGCTTGCGCCCGTTCGGTAGGTGTCTTCCTACCTACTCCAGCCAAGTTGGGAGAGAGAGGATGTGGTCTGGGTAATCTTTTATTTTCTGCTTAAACACTTTTGTTATGAGGTTAAAGGTGATTAGGTCTTTGGTTTTAAGCCATTGTAAATCTTTAAATAATGGAGTGACATGATCGTATTTCCTTGCTTTCCCATCTGCCACTTTTATCGCGAAGTTTTGTAGTTTTTGCACTTTGTTTATTAAAGTTGAGTTTGTTGTCCCCCATATTGTGATGACGTATTTTATGATGCTTAATACCAAAGTCTGAATAACCATTATGCGTGTTTCTTTGTTGAACAGATCTTTGTGCCTGTTAATGAAATTTAAGGTTCCCATTGTTTTCCTAGTCATTTCATTTATGTGTTTGTCGAAGGTCATGTGTGAATCCAGATGTAAGCCAAAGTTTTTAACATGGAAGAGGGAAAGATGGATTATGATAATATAGATAACAAACAAACATCACTTTTAACCCTCTGCGACCTTTCTAAAGCCTTCGACAGTGTCAGCCACACCATCTTACTCCGAAAACTTCAACAGATTAATGTTGACACCTACTGGTTTGACAATTACCTCGATGACAGGTCACAGTCAGTCCGCATTAAATACATCGTCTCATCCAAGAAATCAGTAGCCTTTGGAGTCCCCCAAGGTTCAATACTAGGCCCAACATTATTCAATATCCATGTAAATGACCATCACATCTGATGGTGGTGTTATTAGGTATGTGTGCCAGGAGTTGGCGTGTGCCTGGGAAGATACATTGTGTCTTATTGATGTTTAGTTGAAGGCCGTTCTGTAGAAAATAGGTTCTTATTTGTTTCAAAGTGATCTCAGTTTTATTAATTAAAGTATTTATTTCGTTAATATTACCGCTGTGGAGGAACTGTGTGTCGTCGGCGTATTGTACTAGAAGGCAGTTATTGATATAGGTAGATATGTCATTTACATGGATATTGAATAATGTTGGGCCTAGTATTGAACCTTGGGGGACTCCAAAGGCTACTGATTTCTTGGATGAGACGATGTCTTTAATGCGGACTGACTGTGACCTGTCATCGAGGTAATTGTCAAACCAGTAGGTGTCAACATTAATCTGTTGAAGTTTTCGGAGTAAGATGGTGTGGCTGACACTGTCGAAGGCTTTAGAAAGGTCGCAGAGGGTTAAAAGTGATGTTTGTTTGTTATCTATATTATCATAAATTTTATTGGTAATGACTTGAGAGAGAGAGAGAGAGAGAGAGAGAGAGAGAGAGAGAGAGAGAGAGAGAGAGAGAGAGAGAGAGAGAGAGAGAGAGAGAGAGAGAGAGAGAGAGAGAGAAATAATTATGATAAGCCGTAACATGGAGGTAGCTTTGTAAGACTTTGGATGTGAATAAGAGTAAAGTTTTAAAGGTATTTCTCTCTCTCTCTCTCTCTCTCTCTCTCTCTCTCTCTCTCTCAGAGGTTTCAGAGTGATTCAAGTGTGTTGTGTTTCCGGTGTTTTTGAGTGTGATCTGGCTGTTTCCGGGTGTTCTGCGTGGGTTTCAGAGTGATTCAAGTGTGTTGTGTTTCCGGTGTTTTTGCGTGTGATTTGGCTGCTTCTAAGTGTACTGCGTGGGTTTCAGAGCGTTTTGAGTGTGCTGTTTTGTTTCCGGTGTTTTTGTTGTACTTCCGGTGTTTTTGCGAGTGACTTGAGGGTGTTTACTCGTGCTTGTGCTTGGGTTTCTGAGTGTTTCGTGTGTCCCGAGTGTGACTTTGTGTTCCCGAGTGTCTCACGCGTGATTTGGGTGTGTCGACAACCCACCCTTTGAATTCCCTGAGGATTCAATCTGCTCCTCCTCATTACACCCTCTTTAAATCCCCTAGAGGATTAACACTTCCTACACCCCTTTCCCTCACCTCACCTAAGCCCCCCCCCACCCTCGCTCACCTCACATCCCTTTTGCTCCTCCTCATCCCCTAGAGGATTAGCCCTCCCTACTCCTCCCTCACCTCCACATATTTCTAAGCCCTTCCCTCCTCACTCACCTTTCCTCACATCCTATTTACCCATCCCTTCACCCACCTTACCTCGCCTCTTTCTTAACCTTTCTTGTTCTCACACACCTCACATCCCTTCCTACTCCTCCTCTCTCCCACTTACCTCCTTTCCCAAACTCCCTCTCACTCATCTCACCTATTTCCTAACCCTCCTTGATCTCACACACCTCACTCACCGCCTCCCTTTCCCCCTCTCTACTCACCTCACATCCCTTCCTACTCCTCCTCTCTCCCACCTCACCTATTTCCTAACCCTCCTTGATCTCACACACCTCACTCACCGCCTCTTCCCCCTCTTTACTCACCTCACATCTCTTCCTACTCCTCCTCTCTCCCACCTCACCTATTTCCTAACCCTCCTTGATCTCACACACCTCACTCACCGCCTCCCTTTCCCCCTCTTTACTCACCTCACATCCCTTCCTACTCCTCCTCTCTCCCACCTCACCTATTTCCTAACCCTCCTTGATCTCACACACCTCACATCCCTTCCCACTTCTCCTCTCTCTCACTTTTCCTCCATTACTAAACTACCTCTCACACACCTCACCCCCTTTCCTAATCCCCTTTACTCTGTGTTTTTATCTCTTTCATTTCAGCTAAGATGGCGCCTAAGAAGTGCAGTACTTGTAACGGTAGCTTCTCAGCTCACTTTTTTACAGGGCGTTCTGCTGTCTGTCGACTGTGTCTGTCCAGGCAGCATCTCGAGACAAGACTGCAGGAGCAGGAAGAGAAGATGGAAGAAGGCCAGAATAAAATAATAGAGCTTTCTCTCACCAGGCAGCATCTCGAGACAAGACTGCAGGAGCAAGAAGAGAAGATGGAAGCAGGTCAGAATAAAATAATAGAGCTTTCTCGCACTGTTGCCTCCTTGCAGGAATTCATCCAAGCTAACGTTGCTGTGGTGCCAAACCCTTCTCCAACCGCCCCCTTGCCCTCAGCGGTACCGTCGACACCAGCGGACAACACCACGCAACGGGAGGATGCTAATGGCACCGACCATGATGGCTTCACCGTCGTGAATGGAGGAGCCAAGCCAGCCAGACAAGCGATTTATCCTGTTCATTGCTTCAACAGGTTTGCCATTCTGGAGGAGGAGGACGAGCAGGAGAGCACCTTCCTGGTGGGTGACTCCATGATTCGCCAGCAGGTCGTTGAGTTCTGCGGCAGAGTTCCTCGTCGAAGACGGAACTATTGCTATCCTGGTGCTGGGATCGACGACATAACTGCTGCTCTTGAGGAGATCTCCCCCCAGGCTACTAATGATTCACTGTTTGTTATTCACACAGGTACGAACGACGTCACCACGACCCGGTCTGAGGAACTCCTGGAGAAGTACCGTAGGCTCATCCAGCAGTATAAGACTAAATCCCCTAACATTTTGATTTCAGGAGTTCTACCACGGACTTGGGCGGAGAGCGACTTTTTCAGTAAGGCCTTCAGCCTAAACAACCGCTTACAGACTCTTTGTAGGGAGCTTGACGTGGAGTTCCTAAACGCATGGGACAATTTCTATGGACAAAATGAGCTCTTTCACAGGGACGGATTGCACCTTTCTCCCATCTGGGCAGCCAGACTCGGAAGGCTCCTCAACGAAGCAGTGCTTGTCATCCGATCAAAAAACAAGTCACGGCCACGTCCCTCCACCCGCCCGTGTAAATAGACGCCGTGCATCACAACAAACCCGTAACCGTGATCCCGCAAGTACCACCACCTCTATTACCAAGCCTCTAGATAACTTAAAAATCCTTAGTTTCAATGCGCGTAGCCTAAGAAACAAATTTGATGAACTGAGATGTCTTGCTTTAACAGAAAATTTTGACATAATTGCTATAACTGAAACATTTATCGACACCACAAATATTGATTTAAGTTCCGAATACAACATAGATGGCTACAGACTCTTCAACAAAGATCGTGTAAACCGTAGAGGCGGTGGCGTCGCCCTTTATGTCAAAAGCTATTTGCAACCCACTGACAAAACACCGGAAACAGTAACGTTGAACATTTGTGCGTGCGAGTAAACATTGCAAAGTCAACTTAAATATATCTGTCACCTACAGACCTCCCGGGCAATCACTCGATGACGACCTTGAAATGTACAGCGTCTTAAGGCAGTCACTTAATAACAGCGACTCACTGATATTAGGAGACTTTAACCTCCCCATATCGACTGGGCGACACTGTCAGGTACAGAAGGCGAGTCACATAGAATGATCGAATTTCTAGAAGAAAATTATCTAAGCCAAATGGTTTCTGAGCCAACTCGACAAAATAATATACTCGACCTTGTTATAACGACCCAAGATAACCTAGTCAGTAGTGTCACGGTAGGAGAACACCTCGGTTCTTGCGATCATAAATTAGTGCGCGTCGACATTAAAGCTCAATCATCAGTGACTGAAAATAAAGTAAAGGTGCCCAATTTCAAAAGAGCTAACTTCGTAGAAATCCGACAAAAACTAACAGAAATACAACTATCAGATGACGGCAACGTAGAGGAAGCCTGGCTAAGCCTTAAAATCACTTACTCACTCAGCAGAACACATTCGTCCCCTTGTGCGAGAAGCGAATTAACACTAATAAAAGCCCACCGTGGTTTAATAGCGAAATTAAACAATCAGTCAATGAGAGAAAATTGTTTTACAGGTTAAAGAAAGAACAAAGCACGCCCGAAAACATTAGACTTTATAATGATGCCAGGCGACGAGTAAAAAGACTAGTAGGTCAGGCAAAGCGTAGATACGAAGAAAATATTGCAGCCAACTGTAAAATAATCCGAAATCTTTCTTCAGTTACATAAACAACAGAAAGGCGATCAAAAGTGGTATTGGACCTTTAACAAACAGCGACGGTGCACTAGTGACTGACAGCCAACACATTGCAAACCTCTTAAACAATTACTTTTCCTCGGTGTTTAATACTAACAGTCTTCCTCTCGCTACCACCAACACCAGTACTATTGTAAATCTCGAGCATGCATTGCCTAATTTTGAAATAACAACCGATGAAGTCCTTAAAGCTCTCCATTCACTTAAAACAAATAAAAGTCCTGGACCTGACAAAGTATATCCAACTCTGCTGAAAGAAACAAAGAGCGAAATACTCTCCTCCCTCACAACCGTATTCAATATGTCCTTGCGACAAGGCATCGTCCCTTCAGATTGGAAAAAGGCTAACGTGACACCGATTTTCAAGAAAGGAGACAAAAAAGTACCAGGTAATTACAGGCCCATTAGTCTAACTTCGGTTGTAGGTAAGCTACTTGAGGGCATAATTAGAGACAAAATTGTGAATTACCTTGAAAGCCACTCATTGATTGGGGACTCACAACATGGCTTCCGAAACAAAAGATCCTGCCTATCAAACCTATTAACCTTTTATAACGACCTCTTCACTGTTTATGACGTAACCAAATCACTGGACGTAGTCTATCTTGATTTCCAGAAAGCGTTTGATAAAGTCCCGCATCATAAATTACTTTACAAATTAAAGCAAATAGGTATTGACGGTCAAGTAAACCAATGGATCGCGAATTGGTTGAGCAACAGACAACAAAGAGTAGTGATTGACGGATTTAACTCAGAGTGGGCGCCTGTCACTAGTGGCGTCCCTCAGGGCTCGGTCCTTTGCCCAGTGCTCTTCATTATTTACATCAACGACGTGGATGTTGGCCTCAATAACCGCATTAGTAAATTTGCAGACGACACAAAGATTGGCAACTCGGTTCTCACTGACGAAGACAGGCAAAGCCTTCAAGAGGATTTGCACAAAATTTCAGCTTGGTCGGATAGATGGGAGATGCCCTTTAACGTAGACAAGTGCCAGGTCCTTCAAGTTGGAACGAGGAATTAGAAGTTCGAATACGAAATGCGCTGCGTTAAACTCAAAAGCGTTCAATGCGTCAAAGACTTGGGGGTCAAAATCGCGTCAAACCTCAAATTCTCACAGCAATGCATCGATGCAGCAAATAAAGCGAACAGAATGTTGGGCTTCATTAAAAGAAACTTTGTATTCAAGAATAAAGATGTAATACTCGCTCTACAATAGTTTAGTCAGACCCCACTTGGAATATGCGGTACAGTTTTGGTCTCCCCACCATGCAAAGGATATTGCTAAATTAGAAGGTGTTCAGCGTCGGGCAACGAAAATGATCCCTTCCTTGCGCAACAAATCCTACGAAGAAAGGCTTTCTACCCTTAACATGTTCTCTCTTGAGAAACGTCGCCTCCGAGGAAAACTGATCGAATGTTTTAAAATACTTAATGGTTTCACGAATGTAGACAGAACAACATTGTTTATGATCGATGACACTTTGCGCACGAGGAACAATGGCGTAAAACTCAGATGTAGACAAGTAAATTCAGACTGCACCAAATTTTTCTTCACCAACGTTGTAGTGCGAGAATGGAATAAGCTTCCACCGTCAGTGGTCCAGTGTAACACGATTGACTCCTTCAAAAATAAGCTCGACCGTCACTTCCTTCAACTTAATATCAACTAGAGTAGAAATGCAACGTTTTGGAGTCTTCTGATTAATGTAAAATCACTTAGGTTTAAGGACAGACCACCAAGTCTAGACCATGGGGTCTGTGTGGTCTGATTTTCTATGTAAATCTATGTAAATCTATCTCTCTCTTACCTGTACAAATGGTCAAAAATTCTCTCCATGCTTCGGCCAGTCCGTAACTACTTTACCTCCTCCTCCTCCTAATCCTCTTCCCTCCCAAAAGTTTTTTCCTCCCTTCTTCATAGATGAAAATCAATCGTCCGTCATCCTCCTCCTTCTTCCTTGGTGTTATGTGTCTCTCTCTCTCTCTCTCTCTCTCTCTCTCTCTCTCTCTCTCTCTCTCTCTCTCTCTCTCTCTCTCTCTCTCTCTCTCTCTCTCTCTCTCTCTCTCTCTCTCTCTCTCTCTCTCTTATATAAACATATTTCTACAAAAAGGAGGGTCAAAATTACACTTTTTTGGTATAACTATTTTAAGAGCCTGTGTATGGAACAAAATGAATTGTCGACTGTTGACACATACAAACATACAAATACAAAACACGAAGAAGAAAGAAAACATGTAAAAGCAATTTGGAATATTGTCAGTTTCTCTCTCTCTCTCTCTCTCTCTCTCTCTCTCTCTCTCTCTCTCTCTCTCTCTCTCTCTCTCTCTCTCTGCTTTCTTATTTCCTCCTCCTTCTCCCCACCTATACCAACTTTATTCTTCCTTCCTTTTCCCATCTTCCTCCTGTCCTATTATACATCAATTATCTCCTTTCCTTCCCTTCCCTTACCCTTTCATCCCCTGCTTTATTTCCTACCTTCTTTCCCTCTTATTTCTTCTGATTTTTCTCTTTCACTTCCTTTCCTTTCCTTCCACACATAATCCATCTTTCCCTCCTTACCTTTTCTCCATTCTTAACTATTATCATTTTGGCTGTTTACCTTCCTTCTTTCCTTTTATCCTACCTCTTCACTCCCCTTCTTCACTTTCCTCCTTCCTCCCATCCTCTTTACCCTACCTTTCTTCCCTCCAATCCTACCTGTTTATATTATGAAATCACCAATAAATCCTTAACTCCCTTCCCTCCAGTCCTTCCTCTCCCTCCTCCTCCTTCTTCCTCTCTCCCTTTTCCCCTCCTGTCCTCTCTCTTGCAAACACGAAGTCATTTCTGTACATAAGATAGGCCTTGTGTCAGGGGTCAAGGAGGGAGGAGAAGTGGGAGGAGGAGGAGGAGGAGGAGGAGAAGGAGGAGGAGGAGGAGGAGGAAACATGGAAACATGGAATGCAAGGCAACAGAAAGACTATTGGGTCATGACGAGGTTGCCTGCTGTAGAGCCGTGATCTGCCTGAGAGTCACTTGGTGCCTGCAGAGCAGTTCAAGGCATTTCGGTGCGTATTTTCAGTTCACTCCTGTAGTCACGAAGTGACGGTCGATGCGATTTTTGAAGGAGTTGGTTACTGCACTTATTACTTCAGCAGGGAGGTCGTTCCAATGGCGTATGACTCGGTTAGAGAAAAAAACTCCTACCAATGTCTGTGTTGCATCGCTTTGCTTGAATAGGGAGGAGGAGGAGGAGGAGGAGGAGGAGGAGGAGGAGGAGGAGGAGGAGGAGGAGGAAAAGGGGGAGAAGGATTAGGTGGCAGATAAGGGGGGAAAGGAGAAAAGATGAAGGCAGGAGGAAAAAAAAGTAAAATGAAAAACAAAGGAGATGAGGTGGGAGGGAAAAAAATAAAAATGAGAAAAAAAGGAAAGGAGGGAATATTTGGAGGAAAGAGTTGGAGGAGAAAACGAGGAAGGGTAATTGTGTGGGAAATACCGAAGACAGGGCGATGATACGAAGGAAGAAGAGAAGGAAAGAAGGGAGAGGAGGAGTAGGAGACATGACATATACACAAAGGGGTTAGTTTGGGGAAGGAGAAGAGAATGGAGAGGATCGGAGACAAAATGGTAAAGGAAAAAAGGGAATGCAGGACAGAGTGGTGAGGAATGGAGGGGCAAGATAAGGAAGAGAATGGTATGTATGAGAGAGAGAGAGAGAGAGAGAGAGAGAGAGAGAGAGAGAGAGAGAGAGAGAGAGAGAGAGAGAGAGAGAGAGAGAGAGAGAGAGAGAGAGAGAGAGAGAGAGAGAGAGAGAGAGAGAGAGAGAGAGAGAGAGAGAGAGAGAGAGAGAGAGAGAGAGAGAGAGAGAGAGAGAGAGAGAGAGAGAGAGAGAGAGAGAGAGAGAGAGAGAGAGAGAGAGAGAGAGAGAGAGAGAGAGAGAGAGAGAGAGAGAGAGAGAGAGAGAGAGAGAGAGAGAGAGAGAGAGAGAGAGAGAGAGAGAGAGAGAGAGAGAGAGAGAGAGAGAGAGAGAGAGAGAGAGAGAGAGAGAGGAGAGAGAGAGAGAGACAGAGAGCGAGAGAGAGAGAGAGAGAGAGAGAGAGAGAGAGAGAGAGAGAGAGAGAGAGAGAGAGAGAGAGTGGTACGTGACAGAAGTGTGACAAGAGGCAATGGTAAGAAATTGAAGAAGTGCGAAAGGCATCAAGAAATACAGTTTTCCATACAGAAGCATAACAACATGGAACGGACTTGACAAGGAGACTGTGTGTGCAAAAACGATTCATGAATTTAAAGCCAAACTGGATAATAAGCGTTATGGAGACTGGACAGCACGAGCCTAGTACGAGAAGAGCTGTGTGAGTGGAGCTCCCCCATACATTTTTTTTTTTTTTTTTTTTACGTTGTTGCCTATTGTGCCGGTAGGCATCTTCCCGGTGGGGCCTGATGGTCGGCCCAAGGCTTCTTCCAGGTGGGGCCTGATGGTCGGCCCAGCCCGTTCTGGCGCAGGCGAGTGTTTATAGTGGCGCCATCTTGCATTGGCTCATGCTGCCCCCCGGAACTCGTACTTGATTCGCTTGGACGGCTTCCTCTAGAGTTCGGGTTGATGGGTGGTCTTCAGGACAGCATGTGGGTAGTTTTCAGCCACTCGGCAGCGACCGAAAAATCCGAGTGGTAGCGTGAGGATTCGAACCCGCGTCGTCCATCACGCGGCGAATGTGGGTCCAGTACGCTATCACTTCGGCCACCGCCTACCCTTAATGAGATGCATACTCCATACGAGGGCGGACAAGGCCCCTGTATATGGACAGCAACTGTGCAGGGGAGAAGAACTGGCGGAGACGGTACAGAACGCCCAGCCTCGAGGAAACTGATTTAGTAAGAGATGAGATGTGAAGTTTCCAGTTGAGATTTTGAGTTAAGGATAGACCGAGGATGTTTAGTGTTGAGAAAGGTGATAGCTGGGTGTTGTCAAAGAATAGGGGATAGTTGTTTGGAAGATTGTGTCGAGTGGATAGGTGGAGAAACTGTGTTTTTGAGGCGTTGAAGGACACCAGGTTCTTCTTGCCCCAGTCGGAAATAATAGTAAGGTCTGAGGCTAAGCGTTCTGCAGCCTCCAGCCTTGAGTCGTTAAGTTCCTGAAGGGTGGGTCTTCTATTAAAAGAAGTTGAGTAATGCAGAGTGGAATCATCGGCGTAGGAATGGATAGGACAGTTCGTTTTGGAAAGAAGATCATCAATGAACAACAGAAAAAGAGTGGGAGATTTAGGGGAAGAACAGTGACCGTCTACCACGGCAGAAATACGCAGAACGGTCAGAAAGGAAACTGGAGATAAAGGTACAGAGAGAAGGATAGAAACCGTAAGAGGGTAGTTTAGAAAGCAAAGATTTGTGCCAGACCCTATCAAAAGCTTTTGATATGTCCAGCGCAATAGCAAAAGTTTCACCGAAACGGCTCAGAGAGGATGACCAAGAGTCAGTTAAGAAGGCTAGGAGATCACCAGTAGAACGCCCCTTGAGGAACCCATACTGGCGATCAGAGAGAAGTTCAGAAGTGGAAAGGTGCTTTTGAATCTTCCGGTTAAGGATTGATTCAAAAGCTTTAGATAGACAAGAAAGTAAAGCTATAGGACGGTAGTTTGAGGGATGTTGATGTTGAGGGAGGTAGATGTTGACAGGCAGAGGCGAAAGAGTTTGACCAGGCAGGGTGACAGCACGGAGGCACAGCTTTTAAGGACAATAGGAGGCACTCCATCAGGTCCATAAGCCTTCTGAGGATTGAGGCCAGAGAGGGCATAGAAAACATCATTTTGAAGAATCTTTATAAGAGGCATAAAGGAGTCAGAGGGGGGATGAGTTGGAGGAATATGCCCAGAATCGTCCAGAGTGGAGTTTTTAGAAAAAGTTTGAGAGAAGAGTTCAGCCTTAGAGATAGATGAGACGGCAGTGTTGCCGTCAGGATTGAGGAGTGGAGGGAAAGATGAAGAAGTGAAGTTGGAGGAGATGTTTTTGGCTAGATGCCAGAAGTCACGGGAAGAGTTAGAGAAAGCAAGGTTTTGACATTTTCTATTAATGAAAGAATTTTTGGTTAGTCGGAGAATAGATTTGGCACGATTTCGGGCAGAAATGTAAAGTTCATAATTAGCATTAGTTTGAAGGCTCTGGTACCTTTGTGAGCTACCTCTATCATGGACAGCACGAGAACAAGCGTGATTAAACCAAGGCTTTTTAGCGTGAGGAGTAGAGAAAGAACGAGGAATGTATGCCTCCATTCCAGAGACAATCACCTCTGTGATGCGCTGAGCACACACAGAGGGGTCTCTATCCTGGAAGCAATAATCATTCCACGGGAATGGAAAAGTACATCCTCAGGTTGTCCCACCGAGCTGAAGCAAAATGCCAGAAGCATCGCCTCTTCGGTGGGTCCAGAGGGTGTACAGGAGCGATAGGACAGGATGCAGAAATAAGATTGTGATCGGAGGAGCCCAACGGAGGACAGTTTGACAGAATAAGCAGAAGGGTTTGAGGTAAGGAAGAGGTCTAGAATGTTGGGCCGATCTCCAAGACGGTCGGGAATACGTGTAGGGTGCTGGACCAACTGCTCTAGGTCGTTGAGGATAGCACAGTTGTAGGCTTGTTCACCAGGATGGTCAGTGAAAGAGGATGAAAGCCAAAGCTGGTGGTGAACATTGAAATCTCCTAGGATGGAGATTTCAGCGAAGGGAGAGTGGGTCAAGATGTGCTCCACTTTAGAATTCAAATAGTCAAAGAATTGTACATAGTTGGTAGAGTTAGGTGAGAGATAAACAGCACAGATGTATTTATTAATAGAATGACAATGAAGTTTTAGCCAGATGGTGGAAAATTCAGAAGAGTCAAGGTCGTAGGCACGAGAGCAAGTGATGTCGTTGCGCACGAAGGCGCAACATCCAGCTTTGGATTGAAATTTAGGATAGAGATAGTAGGAGGGAACAGAGTAGAGATTGCTGTCAGTAGCCTCAGAAACCTGTGTTTCGGTAAGGAAGAGAAGGTGAGGTTTAGAGGAGGAGAGATGATGTTCCACAGAATGAAAATTAGAGCGAAGACCGCGAATGTTGCAGAAATTGAGAAGAAAGAGGTTCGAGGAGTTATCAAGACACCTCTCGGGTCGGCAGCCAGAAGGGGAGTCCTCCCTGGGGGAATTTGTGGTCCCCCCCCAGGCGGGGACTCCGAGGCTTGGTGTATGTGCGCCATTTTGAAATTTTAATTTTGGGAAAAGGTGTATATGTTGTGTGAATGTAGTGTGGTGTGGATAAAGAGAGGATCTATCTTTAGAGAGCATGCTGAACTACTCTCCGGTGTTGGTGAGACAATAGGGAAACGGTTAGTGAGGACATGGGAAGGGTCTTTGGAGGGCTTCAGCTCCCTTCTCACCTCCCATATATACCTCACCGGGAGTGGCTTGCGCCCGTTCGGTAGGTGTCTTCCTACCTACTCCAGCCAAGTTGGGAGAGAGAGGATGTGGTCTGGGTAATCTTTTATTTTCTGCTTAAACACTTTTGTTATGAGGTTAAAGGTGATTAGGTCTTTGGTTTTAAGCCATTGTAAATCTTTAAATAATGGAGTGACATGATCGTATTTCCTTGCTTTCCCATCTGCCACTTTTATCGCGAAGTTTTGTAGTTTTTGCACTTTGTTTATTAAAGTTGAGTTTGTTGTCCCCCATATTGTGATGACGTATTTTATGATGCTTAATACCAAAGTCTGAATAACCATTATGCGTGTTTCTTTGTTGAACAGATCTTTGTGCCTGTTAATGAAATTTAAGGTTCCCATTGTTTTCCTAGTCATTTCATTTATGTGTTTGTCGAAGGTCATGTGTGAATCCAGATGTAAGCCAAAGTTTTTAACATGGAAGAGGGAAAGATGGATTATGATAATATAGATAACAAACAAACATCACTTTTAACCCTCTGCGACCTTTCTAAAGCCTTCGACAGTGTCAGCCACACCATCTTACTCCGAAAACTTCAACAGATTAATGTTGACACCTACTGGTTTGACAATTACCTCGATGACAGGTCACAGTCAGTCCGCATTAAATACATCGTCTCATCCAAGAAATCAGTAGCCTTGAGTCCCCAAGGTTCAATACTAGGCCCAACATTATTCAATATCCATGTAAATGACCATCACATCTGATGGTGGTGTTATTAGGTATGTGTGCCAGGAGTTGGCGTGTGCCTGGGAAGATACATTGTGTCTTATTGATGTTTAGTTGAAGGCCGTTCTGTAGAAAATAGGTTCTTATTTGTTTCAAAGAGATCTCAGTTTTATTAATTAAAGTATTTATTTCGTTGATATTACCGCTGTGGAGGAACTGTGTGTCGTCGGCGTATTGTACTAGAAGGCAGTTATTGATATAGGTAGATATGTCCTTTACATGGATATTGAATAATGTTGGGCCTAGTATTGAACCTTGGGGGACTCCAAAGGCTACTGATTTCTTGGATGAGACGATGTCTTTAATGCGGACTGACTGTGACCTGTCATCGAGGTAATTGTCAAACCAGTAGGTGTCAACATTAACCTGTTGAAGTTTTCGGAGTAAGATGGTGTGGCTGACACTGTCGAAGGCTTTAGAAAGGTCGCAGAGTGTTAAAAGTGATATTTGTTTGTTATCTATATTATCATAAATCTTATTGGTAATGACTTGAGAGAGAGAGAGAGAGAGAGAGAGAGAGAGAGAGAGAGAGAGAGAGAGAGAGAGAGAGAGAGAGAGAGAGAGAGAGAGAGAGAGAGAGAGAGAGAGAGAGAGAGAGAGAGAGAGAGAGAGAGAGAGAGAGAGAGAGAGAGAGAGAGAGAGAGAGAGAGAGAGAGAGAGAGAGAGAGAGAGAGAGAGAGAGAGAGAGAGAGAGAGAGAGAGAGAGAGAGAGAGAGAGAGAGAGAGAGAGAGAGAGAGAGAGAGAGAGAGAGAGAGAGAGAGAGAGAGAGAGAGAGAGAGAGAGAGAGAGAGAGAGAGAGAGAGAGAGAGAGAGAGAGAGAGAGAGAGAGAGAGAGAGAGAGAGAGAGAGAGAGAGAGATGTGAATAAGAGTTTAAAGGTATTTCTCTCTCTCTCTCTCTCTCTCTCTCAGAGGTTTCAGAGTGATTCAAGTGTGTTGTGTTTCCGGTGTTTTTGAGTGTGATCTGGCTGTTTCCGGGTGTTCTGCGTGGGTTTCAGAGTGATTCAAGTGTGTTGTGTTTCCGGTGTTTTTGCGTGTGATTTGGCTGCTTCTAAGTGTACTGCGTGGGTTTCAGAGCGTTTTGAGTGTGCTGTTTTGTTTCCGGTGTTTTTGTTGTACTTCCGGTGTTTTTGCGAGTGACTTGAGGGTGTTTACTCGTGCTTGTGCTTGGGTTTCTGAGTGTTTCGTGTGTCCCGAGTGTGACTTTGTGTTCCCGAGTGTCTCACGCGTGATTTGGGTGTGTCGACAACTGACCCTTTGAATTCCCTGAGGATTCAATCTGCTCCTCCTCATTACACCCTCTTTAAATCCCCTAGAGGATTAACACTTCCTACACCCCTTTCCCTCACCTCACCTAAGCCCCCCCCCACCCTCGCTCACCTCACATCCCTTTTGCTCCTCCTCATCCCCTAGAGGATTAGCCCTCCCTACTCCTCCCTCACCTCCACATATTTCTAAGCCCTTCCCCCCTCACTCACCTTTCCTCACATCCTATTTACCCATCCCTTCACCCACCTTACCTCGCCTCTTTCTTAACCTTTATTGTTCTCACACACCTCACTCACCTCACATCCCTTCCTACTCCTCCACTCTCCCACATAACACCTTTCCCAAACTCCTCTCACTCATCTCACCTATTTCCTAACCCTAACCTTGATCTCACACACCACTCACCGCCTCCCTTTCCCCCTCTCTACTCACCTCACATCCCTTCCTACTCCTCCTCTCTCCCACCTCACCTAATTCCAAAACCTCCTTGATCTCACACACCTCACTCACCGCCTCTTTTCCCTCTTTACTCACCTCACATCTCTTCCTACTCCTCCACTCGCGCACCTCTCCTATTTCCTAATCCTCCTTGATCTCACACACCTCACTCACCGCCTCCCTTTCCCCCTCTTTACTCACCTCACATCCCTTCCTACTCCTCCTCTCTCCCACCTCACCTATTTCCTAACCCTCCTTGATCTCACACACCTCTCTTTCCCCCTCTTTACTCACCTCACATCCCTTCCTACTTCTCCTCTCTCTCACTTTTCCTCCATTACTAAACTACCTCTCACACACCTCACCCCCTTTCCTAATCCCCTTTACTCTGTGTTTTTATCTCTTTCATTTCAGCTAAGATGGCGCCTAAGAAGTGCAGTACTTGTAACGGTAGCTTCTCAGCTCACTTTTTTACAGGGCGTTCTGCTGTCTGTCGACTGTGTCTGTCCAGGCAGCATCTCGAGACAAGACTGCAGGAGCAGGAAGAGAAGATGGAAGAAGGCCAGAATAAAATAATAGAGCTTTCTCACCTGGCAGCATCTCGAGACAAGACTGAAGGAGCAAGAAGAGAATATGGAAGCAGTTCATATTAAAATAATAGAGGTTTATCTCATTGTTGGCTACTTGCAGGAATTCATACAAGCTATCGTTGCTGTGGTGCCAAACCCTTCTCCAACCGCCCCCTTGCCCTCAGCGGTACCGTCGACACCAGCGGACAACACCACGCAACGGGAGGATGCTAATGGCACCGACCATGATGGCTTCACCGTCGTGAATGGAGGAGCCAAGCCAGCCAGACAAGCGATTTATCCTGTTCATTGCTTCAACAGGTTTGCCATTCTGGAGGAGGAGGACGAGCAGGAGAGCACCTTCCTGGTGGGTGACTCCATGATTCGCCAGCAGGTCGTTGAGTTCTGCGGCAGAGTTCCTCGTCGAAGACGGAACTATTGCTATCCTGGTGCTGGGATCGACGACATAACTGCTGCTCTTGAGGAGATCTCCCCCCAGGCTACTAATGATTCACTGTTTGTTATTCACACAGGTACGAACGACGTCACCACGACCCGGTCTGAGGAACTCCTGGAGAAGTACCGTAGGCTCATCCAGCAGTATAAGACTAAATCCCCTAACATTTTGATTTCAGGAGTTCTACCACGGACTTGGGCGGAGAGCGACTTGTTCAGTAAGGCCTTCAGCCTAAACAACCGCTTACAGACTCTTTGTAGGGAGCTTGACGTGGAGTTCCTAAACGCATGGGACAATTTCTATGGACAAAATGAGCTCTTTCACAGGGACGGATTGCACCTTTCTCCCATCGGGGCAGCCAGACTCGGAAGGCTCCTCAACGAAGCAGTGCGTGTCATCCGAACAAAAAAACAAGTCACGGCCACGTCCCTCCACCCCGCCCGTGTAAATAGACGCCGTGCATCACAACAAACCCGTAACCGTGATCCCGCAAGTACCACCACCTCTATTACCAAGCCTCTAGATAACTTAAAAATCCTTAGTTTCAATGCGCGTAGCGTAAGAAACAAATTTGATGAACTGAGATGTCTTGCTTTAACAGAAAATTTTGACATAATTGCTATAACTGAAACATTTATCGACACCACAAATATTGATTTAAGTTCCGAATACAACATAGATGGCTACAGACTCTTCAACAAAGATCGTGTAAACCGTAGAGGCGGTGGCGTCGCCCTTTATGTCAAAAGCTATTTGCAACCCACTGACAAAACACTGGAAACAGTAACGTTGAACATTTGTGCGTGCGAGTAAACATTGCAAAAGTCAACTTAAATATATCTGTCACCTACAGACCTCCCGGGCAATCACTCGATGACGACCTTGAAATGTACAGCGTCTTAAGGCAGTCACTTAATAACAGCGACTCACTGATATTAGGAGACTTTAACCTCCCCATATCGACTGGGCGACACTGTCAGGTACAGAAGGCGAGTCACATAGAATGATCGAATTTCTAGAAGAAAATTATCTAAGCCAAATGGTTTCTGAGCCAACTCGACAAAATAATATACTCGACCTTGTTATAACGACCCAAGATAACCTAGTCAGTAGTGTCACGGTAGGAGAACACCTCGGTTCTTGCGATCATAAATTAGTGCGCGTCGACATTAAAGCTCAATCATCAGTGACTGAAAATAAAGTAAAGGTGCCCAATTTCAAAAGAGCTAACTTCGTAGAAATCCGACAAAAACTAACAGAAATACAACTATCAGATGACGGCAACGTAGAGGAAGCCTGGCTAAGCCTTAAAAATCACTTACTCACTCAGCAGAACACATTCGTCCCTTGTGCGAGAAGCGAATTAACACTAATAAAAGCCCACCGTGGTTTAATAGCGAAATTAAACAATCAGTCAATGAGAGAAAATTGTTTTACAGGTTAAAGAAAGAACAAAGCACGCCCGAAAACATTAGACTTTATAATGATGCCAGGCGACGAGAAAAAAACTAGTAGGTCAGGCAAAGCGTAGATACGAAGAAAATATTGCAGCCAACTGTAAAAATAATCCGAAATCTTTCTTCAGTTACATAAACAACAGAAAGGCGATCAAAAGTGGTATTGGACCTTTAACAAACAGCGACGGTGCACTAGTGACTGACAGCCAACACATTGCAAACCTCTTAAACAATTACTTTTCCTCGGTGTTTAATACTAACAGTCTTCCTCTCGCTACCACCAACACCAGTACTATTGTAAATCTCGAGCATGCATTGCCTAATTTTGAAATAACAACCGATGAAGTCCTTAAAGCTCTCCATTCACTTAAAACAAATAAAAGTCCTGGACCTGACAAAATATATCCAACTCTGCTGAAAGAAACAAAGAGCGAAATACTCCCCTCCCTCACAACCGTATTCAATATGCCCTTGCGACAAGGCATCGTCCCTTCAGATTGGAAAAAGGCTAACGTGACACCGATTTTCAAGAAAGGTGATAAAAAAGTACCAGGTAATTACAGGCCCATTAGTCTAACTTCGGTTGTAGGTAAGCTACTTGAGGGCATAATTAGAGACAAAATTGTGAATTACCTTGAAAGCCACTCATTGATTGGGGACTCACAACATGGCTTCCGAAACAAAAGATCCTGCCTATCAAACCTATTAACCTTTTATAACGACCTCTTCACTGTTTATGACGTAACCAAATCACTGGACGTAGTCTATCTTGATTTCCAGAAAGCGTTTGATAAAGTCCCGCATCATAAATTACTTTACAAATTAAAGCAAATAGGTATTGACGGTCAAGTAAACCAATGGATCGCGAATTGGTTGAGCAACAGACAACAAAGAGTAGTGATTGACGGATTTAACTCAGAGTGGGCGCCTGTCACTAGTGGCGTCCCTCAGGGCTCGGTCCTTTGCCCAGTGCTCTTCATTATTTACATCAACGACGTGGATGTTGGCCTCAATAACCGCATTAGTAAATTTGCAGACGACACAAAGATTGGCAACTCGGTTCTCACTGACGAAGACAGGCAAAGCCTTCAAGAGGATTTGCACAAAATTTCAGCTTGGTCGGATAGATGGGAGATGCCCTTTAACGTAGACAAGTGCCAGGTCCTTCAAGTTGGAACGAGGAATTAGAAGTTCGAATACGAAATGCGCTGCGTTAAACTCAAAAGCGTTCAATGCGTCAAAGACTTGGGGGTCAAAATCGCGTCAAACCTCAAATTCTCACAGCAATGCATCGATGCAGCAAATAAAGCGAACAGAATGTTGGGCTTCATTAAAAGAAACTTTGTATTCAAGAATAAAGATGTAATACTCCCGCTCTACAACAGTTTAGTCAGACCCCACTTGGAATATGCGGTACAGTTTTGGTCTCCCCACCATGCAAAGGATATTGCTAAATTAGAAGGTGTTCAGCGTCGGGCAACGAAAATGATCCCTTCCTTGCGCAACAAATCCTACGAAGAAAGGCTTTCTACCCTTAACATGTTCTCTCTTGAGAAACGTCGCCTCCGAGGAAAACTGATCGAATGTTTTAAAATACTTAATGGTTTCACGAATGTAGACAGAACAACATTGTTTATGATCGATGACACTTTGCGCACGAGGAACAATGGCGTAAAACTCAGATGTAGACAAGTAAATTCAGACTGCACCAAATTTTTCTTCACCAACGTTGTAGTGCGAGAATGGAATAAGCTTCCACCGTCAGTGGTCCAGTGTAACACGATTGACTCCTTCAAAAATAAGCTCGACCGTCACTTCCTTCAACTTAATATCAACTAGAGTAGAAATGCAACGTTTTGGAGTCTTCTGATTAATGTAAAATCACTTAGGTTTAAGGACAGACCACCAAGTCTAGACCATGGGGTCTGTGTGGTCTGATTTTCTATGTAAATCTATGTAAATCTATCTCTCTCTTACCTGTACAAATGGTCAAAAATTCTCTCCATGCTTCGGCCAGTCCGTAACTACTTTACCTCCTCCTCCTCCTAATCCTCTTCCCTCCCAAAAGTTTTTTCCTCCCTTCTTCATAGATGAAAATCAGTCGTCCGTCATACTCCTCCTTCTTCCTTGGTGTTTTGTGTCTCTCTCTCTCTCTCTCTCTCTCTCTCTCTCTCTCTCTCTCTCTCTCTCTCTCTCTCTCTCTCTCTCTCTCTCTCTCTCTCTCTCTCTCTCTCTCTCTCTCTCTCTCTCTCTCTCTCTCTCTCTCTCTCTCTCTCTCTCTCTCTCTCTCTCTCTCTCTCTCTCTCTCTCTCTCTCTCTCTCTCTCTCTCTCTCTCCTCTCTCTCTCTCTCTCTCTCTCTCTCTCTCTCTCTCTCTCTCTCTCTCTCTCTCTCTCTCTCTCTCTCTCTCTCTCTCTCTCTCTCTCTCTCTCTCTCTCTCTCTCTCTCTCTCTCTTTTATATAAACATATTTCTACAAAAAGGAGGGTCAAAATTACACTTTTTTGGTATAACTATTGTAAGAGCCTGTGTATGGAACAAAATGAATTGTCGACTGTTGACACATACAAACATACAAACACAAAACACGAAGAAGAAAGAAAACGTGTAAAAGCAATTTGGAATATTGTCAGTCTCTCTCTCTCTCTGCCTTCATATTTCCTCCTCCTCCTCCCCACCTGTACCCACTTTATTCTTCCTTCCTTTTCCCATCTCCCTCCTCACCTATTATACATCAATTATCTTATTTCCTTCCCTTCCTTTACCCTTTCATCCCCTGCTTTATTTCCTACCTTCTTTCCCTCTTATTTCTTCTGATTTTTCTCCTTCACTTGCTTTCCTTTCCTTCCACACATAGTCCATCTTTCCCTCCTTACCTTTTCTCCATTCTTAACTATTATCATTTTGCCTGTTTACCTTCCTTCTTTCCTTCTATCCTACCTCTTTACTCCCCTTCTTCACTTTCCTCCTTCCTCCCCTCCTCTTTACCTCATCTTCCTTTCCCATTCCTACCTGTCTATATTATGAAATCACCGATAAATCCTTAACTCCCTTCCCTCTAATCCTTCCTCTCCCTCCTCCTCCTTCTTCCTCTCTCCCTTTTCCCCACCTGTCCTCTCTCTTACAAACACGAAGTCATTTCTGTACATAAGATAGGCCTTGTTTTAGGGGTCAAGGAGGGGGGAGAAGTGGGAGGAGGAGGAGGAGGAGGAGGAGGAGGAAACATGGAAACATGGAATGAAAGGCAACAGAAAGACTATTGGGTCATGACGAGGTTGCCTGCTGTAGAGCCGTGATCTGCCTGAGAGTCACTTGGTGCCTGCAGAGCAGTTCAAGGCATTTCGGTGCGTATTTTCAGTTCACTCCTGTAGTCACGAAGTGACGGTCGATGCGATTTTTGAAGGAGTTGATGGTTACTGCACTTACTACTTCAGCAGGGAGGTCGTTCCAATGGCGTATGACTCGGTTAGAGAAAAAACTCCTTCCAATGTCTCTGTTGCATCGCTTTGCTTGAATAGGGAGGAGGAGGAGGAGGAGGAGGAGGAGGAGGAAGAGGAGGAGGAGGAGGAGGAAAAGGGGGAGAAGGATGAGGTGGTAAATAAGGGGGGAAAGGAGAAAAGATGAAGGCAGGAGGGAAAAAAAGTAAAATGAAAAAAAAAGGAGATGAGGTGGGAGGGAAAAAAATAAAAATGAGAAAAAAAGGAAAGGAGGGAATATTTGGAGGAAAGAGTTGGAGGAGAAAACGAGGAAGGGTAATTGTGTGGGAAATACCGAAGACAGGGCGATGATACGAAGGAGGAAGAGAAGGGAGGATGGGAGAGGAGTAGGAGACATGACACATACACAAAGGGGTTAGTTTTGGAGAGCGAGAGATGACATAAGAAAAAAAAGGAGTAAAAAAAAAAATGGAAAGAACAAAATATGGAAGGAATGAAGGAAGGAAGCTACACCAACAAATGAGAAGGGAGAGAGGAAGAAAGATAAAGAAACTGTGTCGAAAAAAATAATACGAGTTAAAAATAAAAAAGGAAAAAATGGAACGGACGAAAAACAAAAAAAGGTAAGGACATGAGACGGAAAAAAAAGGGAGAGAAAAATACTAAGGGAGAAAAAATATGAAAGGGGAGAGTGTAAGAGGGGAGAAAGCAAGGGTATGGCAAACAGTAGATAACAGGATAAAGGAGGGAGAAAGTAGAAGGTAGCAAAAAAGGAGAAACAGAGGAAGAGAAAGGAAGGATAAGGAAAAAAAGGAAGTATGCGTGCGGGAAGGAGAAGAGAATGGAGAGGATCGGAGACAAAATGGTAAAGGAAAAAAGGGAATGCAGGACAGAGTGGTGAGGAATGGAGGGGAAAGATAAGGAAGAGAATGGTATGTATGAGAGAGAGAGAGAGAGAGAGAGAGAGAGAGAGAGAGAGAGAGAGAGAGAGAGAGAGAGAGAGAGAGAGAGAGAGAGAGAGAGAGAGAGAGAGAGAGAGAGAGAGAGAGAGAGAGAGAGAGAGAGAGAGAGACAGAGAGAGAGAGAGAGAGAGAGAGAGAGAGAGAGAGAGAGAGAGAGAGAGAGAGAGAGAGAGAGAGAGAGAGAGAGAGAGAGAGAGAGAGAGAGAGAGAGAGAGAGAGAGAGAGAGAGAGAGAGAGAGAGAGAGAGAGAGAGAGAGAGAGAGAGAGAGAGAGAGAGAGAGAGAGAGAGAGAGAGAGAGCTGTGTCTTGCTACACAAGGGCCTCTGACCTGAGACAGGAACGTCTCCTCCGACGAATCCTGGAGGAGGGAAGGCTTCCGGCCACTAGCCTCCCATCAGCACCACCACAACCTCAGCCCCTACCACAGACCCGCCCACTTCTTCCACAGCCGGGGGCCTGGAGTCACATCCCGGACTGGCAGTGGAAACCCCCCCTCCCCCGACACCCCTGGACTAGCCCTCCTACACACCACCACGCCGGACCGCTGCCCCCACCATCATGGTACAGCCACAACTCCCCCGCCGTCAACTAAAGGTCATCTCCGCCAATGTACGTGGTCTCCGAACGAACATCGGAGACCTGACCCACAACTGTGCCCTGCGACATGGTGCCGACATAGTTGTGGTGACGGAGACCTGGCTGAACAGTGAAGTGGAGCCCACGTTTGGCAAGATGCGTGGCTACACTCACTGGGCCAGGAGGGACCGACATGAGCGAGCAGGAGGCGGAGTGGCTGTCTGCTTCAAGGAAGGACTACAGGCCCAGCACCTCGACGTGGACACGCCTCCCCAGATGGAGGTAATGTTCTTCCGGGTTGTGCTGGCTGACCGCTCTGCCCTCCTGCTGTGCGCTATGTACCGCCCGCCACGACAAGGGCCTGCCTCGCTCAGGTACCTCACCGAGTCCCTGGACGACCTGCTAGTGGCGCAGAGCTGCAGGCACGTCCTACTGGTGGGTGACCTCAACCACCACTTGGAACAGAACGCCTACGAATCCCTCTTGGCGGTGCAGGGCCTGACGGACCACGTAACCTTCCCTACTCACGAGCTGGGCGGGACGCTTGGCCCCGTCATCTCCGACCTCCAGGAGGACATTCTACGCTGTCACCAGCTGGGACTCGTGGGCAGCTCCGACCACCATGCTGTCTTGACCCTGGTGGATGTGGGGGTGGCTCGGGACGAGGCCACCGCCCGCACGATCTGGCTGTGGGATAAGGCTGACTGGACCTCCTTACGCCGTGACCTGAGCCACACGGCGTGGCCTTCTGTGCTGCAAGGCGGGGCGGAGGGCATGACACAAGCCCTCACCTCCCGACTCTTGGCCCTCCAGAGGCGACATGAGCCCCACCGAGAGTTCACCACCAGACCAGCGGATCAACCATGGTTTGGTTACCGCTGCCGTGTTGCTGCTGACGCTAAGTATTCAGCGTGGCTCCGCTACAAGCGGAACCCGACTCGACGCAACAAGGTCCTGCACCGTGCGGCCTGCAGGAGGATGGTGGTGACCAGCAAGTGGGCCATAAGGAAGTGGGAGGAGAACATGAGGCGCAAGCTGTGTGGAGCAGGGGTAGGAAATAAGACCTGGTGGTCCCTCGTCAAGGAAAGGCAGGGGATCAGCCGCCAGGACGCGATTCCTCCTCTCTCAAGACAAAATGGAACAGTGGCCACCAGCAGCAAGGAGAAAGCCCAGCTGCTGGCCAGTCTCTTCGCCGAGAAGATGAAGGTGGATAACCCCGGACAGACACCACCACATCTGTAACAGCAGTGCGACCTAGAGCAGTTGGTCCAGCACCCTACACGTATTCCCGACCGTCTTGGAGATCGGCCCAACATTCTAGACCTCTTCCTTACCTCAAACCCTTCCGCTTATTCTGTCAAACTGTTCTCTCCGTTAGGCTCCTCCGATCACAATCTTATTTCTGCATCCTGTCCTATCGCTCCTGTACACCCTCTGGACCCACCGAAGAGGCGATGCTTCTGGCATTTTGCTTCAGCTCGGTGGGACGACCTGAGGATGTACTTTTCCGATTTCCCGTGGAACGATTATTGCTTCCAGGATAGAGACCCCTCTGTGTGTGCTCAGCGCATCACAGAGGTGATTGTCTATGGAATTGAGGCATACATTCCTCGTTCTTTCTCTACTCCTCACGCTAAAAAGCCTTGGTTTAATCACGCTTGTTCTCGTGCTGTCAGTGATAGAGAGGTAGCTCACAAAAGGTATCAGAGCCTTCAAACTAATGCTATTTATGAACTTTACATTTCTGCCCGAAATCGTGCCAAATCTATTCTCCGACTAACCAAAAATTCTTTCATTAATAGAAAATGTTAAAACCTTGCTTTCTCTAACTCTTCCCGTGACTTCTGGCATCTAGCCAAAAACATCTCCTCCAACTTCACTTCTTCATCTTTCCCTCCACTCCTCAGTCCTGACGGCAACACTGCCGTCTCATCTATCTCTAAGGCTGAAATCTTCTCTCAAACTTTTTCTAAAAACTCCACTCTGGACGATTCTGGGCATATTCCTCCTACTCATCCCCCCTCTGACTCCTTTATGCCTGTTATAAAGATTCTTCAAAATGATGTTTTCTATGCCCTCTCTGGCCTCAATCCTCAGAAGGCTTATGGACCTGATGGAGTGCTTCCTATTGTCCTTAAAAGTTGTGCCTCCGTGCTGTCACCCTGCCTGGTCAAACTCTTTCGCCTCTGCCTGTCAACATCTACCTTTCCTTCTTGCTGAAAGTATGCCTTCATACAGCCTGTACCTAAGAAGAGTGACCGATCCAATCCCTCAAACTACCGTCCTATTGCTTTACTTTCTTGTCTATCTAAAGCTTTTGAATCAATCCTTAACCGGAAGATTCAAAAGCACCTTTCCACTTCTGACCTTCTATCTGATCGCCAGTATGGGTTCCGCAAGGGGCGTTCTACTGGTGATCTCCTAGCCTTCTTAACTGACTCTTGGTCATCATTTTGGTCAATTGCTATTGCGCTGGACATATCAAAACCTTTTGATAGGGTCTGGCACAAATATTTGCTTTCTAAACTACCCTCCTGCAGTTTATATCCTTCTCTCTGTACCTTTATCTCCAGTTTCCTTTCTGACCGTTCTATTTCTGCCATGGTAGACGGTCACTGTTCTTCCCCTAAATCTATTAACAGTGGTGTCCCACAGGGTTCTGTTCTATCTCCCACTCTTTTTCTGTTGTTCATTGATGATCTTCTTTCCAAAACGAACTGTCCTATCCATTCCTACGCCGATGATTCCACTCTGCATTATTCAACTTCTTTTAATAGAAGACCCACCCTTCAGGAACTTAACGACTCAAGGCTGCAGGCTGCAGAACGCTTAGCCTCAGACCTTACTATTATTTCCGATTGGGGCAAGAAGAACCTGGTGTCCTTCAACGCCTCAAAAACACAGTTTCTCCACCTATCCACTCGACACAATCTTCCAAACAACTATCCCCTATTCTTTGACAACACCCAGCTATCACCTTCCTCAACACTAAACATCTTCGGTCTATCCTTAACTCAAAATTTCAACTGGCAACTTCATATATCATCTCTTACTAAATCAGCTTCCTCGAGGCTGGGCGTTTTGTACCGTCTCCGCCAGTTCTTCTCCCCTGCACAGTTGCTGTCCATATACAGGGGCCTTGTCCGCCCTCGTATGGAGTATGCATCTCATGTGTGGGGGGGCTCCACTCACACAGCTCTTCTGGACAGAGTGGAGGCTAAGGCTCTTCGTCTCATCAGCTCTCCTCCTCATACTGATAGTCTTCTACCTCTTAAATTCCGCCGCAATGTTGCCTCTCTTTCTATCTTCTATCGATATTTTCACGCTGACTGCTCTTCTGAACTTGCTAACTGCATGCCTCCCCCCCTCCCGCGGCCCCGCTGCACTCGACTTTCTACTCATGCTCATCCCTATACTGTCCAAACCCCTTATGCAAGAGTTAACCAGCATCTTCACTCTTTCATCCCTCACGCTGGTAAACTCTGGAACAATCTTCCTTCATCTGTATTTCCTCCTGCCTACGACTTGAACTCTTTCAAGAGGAGGGTATCAGGACACCTCTCCTCCCGTATTTGATCTTCCTTTCGGCCACCTCTTTTGTTTCTTTTTTAGGAGCAGCGAGTAGCGTGCTTTTTTTTATTATTGTTTTCTTTTTTTGTGTGCCCTTGAGCTGCCTCCTTTGTTGTAAAAAAAAAAAAAAAAACAGCAGTGCGAGGAGACTGTCACGAAAATGGAGGTGACACAGGTGTCGGTCGAGCGCCTGCTGCGATTGCTGGACACCCAGAAGGCGACCGGCCCCGATGACCTCAGCCCGCACCTGCTGAAGCAGTGTGCCCACGAGTTGGCTGCCCCTCTCACCACAGTCTTCTCTGCCTGCCTCCGGGAAAACACCTGGCTATCGGCGTGGAAAGAGGCTCGGGTGGTTCCCGTCCACAAGAGGAGCTCCAGGTCTGACCCCAAAAACTACTGGCCCATCTCCTTGCTGTCTGTGGTGGGGAAAGCGTTCGAGAGTGTCGTGGCAGACGTAGTCTGTCGCCACCTCAAGGACAACTACCTCCTCACGGACCAACAGTATGGGTTCAGCCCTGGCCGGTCCACCTCCGATCTGCTGATGCTCCTTACCAAGAACTGGCAGGACGCCCTTGACGACGGCCTGGACACTGTCGTGGTAGCCCTGGACATAGCGGGTGCCTTTGACAGGGTGTGGCACGGAGGTCTCCTTGAAAAACTCCGTGCTAAGGGCATTCAAGGCGACCTCCTTCAGCTCCTGGGAGACTATCTTCAAGGAAGGACCCTCCAGGTTGTCGTCAACGGGCAGACGTCCGATTCCTTGCCAGTGGAGGTATCAGTGCCACAGGGCTCAGTGCTAGGGCCAGTTCTGTGGAACATATATGTGGACGACCTTCTCCAGCAGCTGCCAGCAGTCTCAGCTTACGCTGATGACTGCACTCTCTCCTGCACCTACCCCCGACAAGACTGTGGGCGAGCTGCTGACGAGGTCAATCAGCAGCTGAAGGTGCTACAGGAGTGGGGTGCCCGCTGGCAGGTGACCTTTGCCCCAGAAAAGACCCAGGCAATGGTGGTCTCTCAATCCCCCACTACCGGGCCAGCAGTGGAGGGGAAGCTAAGCTTTGGTGGCGTCCCCCTCCCACTCCAGGAATCCGTCAAGATTCTGGGAGTGGAAGTGGATCGAGGGCTACGGTTTGACGGCCACATCAAACACATTGCCCAAAAGGCCTCCCACAGAGTCTCCTGCCTGCGAAGGGTGGCCAGCTTCCTCGACAAAAAAGGGAGGCTGTTGCTCTACAAGGCCCAGATACGGCCTTACCTGGAGTACGGTGCCCTCTCTTGGATGTCGTGTGCTGCCTCGCACAGCGGGAGACTCGACGCCATCCAGAGACGGGCACTGCGACTGGTGGATGCGGCAGACCCCCCAACCGGGCAGGAAACTCTCAGCTCCGTCGACTCCTTGGAACAACGCAGGGACGTAGCTGCTCTTGTGGTGTTTCACAAGGTACAAGTGCAGGGAGTGCCAACCTTCGAGAGTCACCACGCGGGACACGAGAACGGTGCTATCCCGTGGTGACGCAGTGGAGGTGCCGTGTTCCCGTACCAGCCAGCACCAGCGCACCTTTTCGGGAAGAGTCTGCCGGATGTGGAACATGTTCACAGTCTGTGTACCAAACATCCGAGAGATGAACACCCAAAAAATAAAATTGTCGGCCCACCACTGGAGGTGCTCACTCCCCACTCCACTGACACTCGTGGTGGAGCAGTGACACGAGTGTAGTGTACAGTGCGTTCACATATATTCTGTATTGTATTTTTTTTTATTTATAGTATATATATTTGTTATAGTTTATGTAGTTATTTTTTTATATAGATTTTATTCGGCCCTTTGAATAGGCAGCACACGACAGTGCACCTTTGGGTATGTAAATAGTATACATGTGCCTATGTTTAAAGATAAAGGAAATCAAGGAAGAAAAATACAAACAGAAAAACAAACTGGAAGGAAGGAGAAGGGCAAAGAAAGACGGTGAAACAGGAGGAGGAGGAGGAGGAGGAAAAAGAAGAAGAAAAAGAAGAAGAATAAAAAGAAAAAAAAGAATAAAAAGAAAAAGAAGAAGAAGAAGAAGAAGCAGTAGAACAAGAAGAAGAAGAAAGGAAAAAGAAGTAAAATAAGACTATTGTAAAATATGGAAGAAATGAAAGAAAATAATATATAAACAATAAAAAAGAGAGAAATGAGACAAAGGGTAAAGGAAAACTGGTCAGAGATAAGAACACACACACACACACACACACACACACACACACACACACACACACACACACACACACTCTCACACACACACACACGACGAACGGAAAAATAAGTGATAACAGAAAGAATAAAGCAAATAATGATGATAAATAAATATGAAACAAACCAGGAAGTCAAGATAAGGGAATGAACCAAGGAGATAACACGTGTGCTGATAATTTAGGAAGCAACAGACAATATATATATATATATATATATATATATATATATATATATATATATATATATATATATATATATATATATATATATATATATATATATATATATATATATATATATATATATATATATATATATATATATATATATATATATATATATATATATATATATATATATATATATATATATATATATATATATATATATATATATATATATATATATATAGATAACTGTAATAAGGGAGATAAGACGAGAGGAGAGAGGGAGGAAGGGAGGGAGAGGAATAGGAGGTAGTGGTGGTGGTGGAAGAGGAAGAATAACAAGAACTAGAAGAACAAGATCAAGAATAATGATATGATAGTAATGAAGTAAAAAGGAAATAAGGGAAAATAGAATAAATAGAAGTGGATAAGGAACAAAAAGGACGAAAAGAAGGAGGAAGAAAGCGAAAATAACGAAAAAAAATGTATACAAAATATCTCCAATGAGGCTTTCTGTGTACACACTGGCCTGACGTCAGACCCATACTCTTAAACACTTCGGGATTTACATACACACATTTGGTAAGGCTTTCTGTGTACACACTGGCCTAACGTCAGACCCGTACTCTCAAACACTTCGGGATTTACATACACACATTTGGTAAGGCTTTCTGTGTACACACTGGCCTAACGTCAGACCCGTACTCTCAAACACTTCGGGATTTACATACACACATTTGGTAAGGCTTTCTGTGTACACACTGGCCTAACGTCAGACCCGTACTCTCAAACACTTCGGGATTTACATCACACATTTGTTAAGGCTTTCGAGGAGACTGTGTTGGTATTTCCACGGGTGGTTTTATTAGCCTAGCTTTAGAATGGCAAGACTTCTGCACCATGAACGTGGACAAACAAACACCTATGAGAAGCTGACTAAGCTCCTTTGTTACTCTGGACATATTGTTTTGTGAGAGCCAAAGTCGTCAGAGCTATTGAGGACTGGGAACGCAGAAATGGACGAACAAATGACAAGAGAAGTTGAGGAAAAGTAATGGAAGAACAAGAAAGCAAACAAGGATGAAATTAATGAAAAATCAAGAATAATTACTGTTATAGTGATTAAAACAAGAACAAATGCCAGAGAAGGAAAAGAAAATGAAACAGAAGAAAAATAAAGTTATAATAATAAAAACAAGAGCAAAACTAGACATCGGACACTCTAACGAGTGCAAACCGCCCGCTGCCAACACCCTCTGGTCGGGGTGCTCAAAATGTGAAAATATGCATTTTTGACCTCGGTGACCCTGACCTTTCACCTTTGACCTTGAAAATCGAACTCGTCCGGTGGGGGGCCATTAGTAGTCCACCTATGAAGTTTCAACATCCTGGCTGTAATGGTTCAAAAGTTATCGCGTTACACACACACACACACACACACACACACACACACACACACACACAATACAAAAAAAATTACACAGCTGAAAACAATACCTTCCGCAAAATTCTTTTGCGGGCGGTAATGAAACAACGTAAAACAGAAGTCGTGACGGCCATCCAGACAATTTTTATTTTTTTTTATTTTTTTTATTTACACTGCGGCCTATTGCGCCGGTAAGCCTCTTCCCGGTGGACCCTGATGTCGGTCCAAGGCTTCTTTTCCGGTGGGTCCTGATGGTCGGCCCAGCCCGTTCTGGCGCAGGCGAGTGTTTATGGTGGCGATATCTTGCACTGGCTCAAGCTGCACTCCCAGAGCTCATCATTGATCCTAGAATCTAGAGTCCGGGTTGATAGGTGGTCTTCTGGACAGCATGTGGGTAGTTTTAAGCCACTCGGCGGCGGCTGAAAAATCCCAGCTTGGTGGCACCGGGCGGGGATTGAACTCGCGTCCTCCTGAACACGGGGCCGTTACTCTAACGACTCAGCCACCGCTTCACGCTTCTTGTTGACTGCCTCGGAATATACTCAGATTCAGTTAAGCGTAAAACCTTATTGTCGTTGTGAAATTATCTTCGCGGAATTATTGTCGGCAAAGTGCCAACACGGAAGGCCGGCACACACGTACATACACATACACACAACGTCTCTGCGAAGCGTTCGAGCTGGGGCAAAGATAACACGCCTTACATACAGACAGTCATAACCTTTATGCGCTTATATACTTAAAAACAAATATATACACACGCATCCCTGTTTGTGAAGCGTGCTGAGGAAAACACACTGAACATACGTAAGACAAACATAAATGGGTACACACACACACACACACACACACACACACACACACACACACACACACACACACACACACACACACACACACATATTTTCCCCTCCTTTCACATACCCATTATCTGAATTGGATGAAGGGGGAAGGGGGAGGAGTGAGGGGGGAAAGGGAGAGAGGGGGAGAGGAGGAAGGGGAGAAAAAAAAGGAGCCACGGGGAATGGTGAGTGGAATGAAGGAAATACGTGGAATACAGGAGGAGAAAGGAGGGAAAAATGGAATATAATAAGAAAGATGAACTATAGAAATAAGGGAGAGGAATAAGAGGAGGAGAGAGAAAGGGAGAATGAAAACGAAAAAAACAAGATGTAGTAAAACAGTGAAATGGAGACTTGGACGAGAAGGATGAGAAAAACTGGATAAAAAAGTAAAAAGAATAAAAACGAAAACATATAAAGCACTAGCAGAAGGAGGAAAAGGAAGAGAGAGGTAAAGATAAAGATAGGAGTTACAGGCAGGCAGAAGAGACGCAGGAGGAGAAAAAAATGCAAAGATGAAGCAACAAAAGCAGTTCGAGAAGAAAAAAGAAGAAAAGATGAGATGTGGATATTAAGCAGGCACAGGTGTGAAATTACCTCTTTCTGCACCACCCGCAAAGTTGGAACACAATAACACACACACACACACACACACACACACACACACACACACACACACACACACACACACACACACACACACACACACACACACACACAAGCACACACACACACACACAAAAAAAAAAAAAAGAATTAAGAAGGAAAATAATTATCTGGCATTTCAGAGCGCGAGAGAACTTCAGGTCAAGGACACACACACACACACACACACACGCACACACACACACACACCATAGTTTACTCTAACACACACATTCTCGCATCTTTATCACACACGCACTCCACCACACACACACACTATCATACACGCAACCTATACCGCACGCACTTTATCACACACGCACTCATCACTTATACGATATCATAAAACCCAAACTAACCGCGATCACTCTTTCGCATACACTATCAAAAACGCACTCAATTACACATGGACTCCCTCCGCACTCCCTCACTCTCTCACTCTCTCCTAATGTATAGTCGGCGGCAAGGCTGCCACGAGTCCCTTCACGTCTCTCATTTCGTCCAACTTTCCTCATTTTCTTGTCTTTTTTCATCTTTTTTTTTTTCGTCGTGTGTCCGAGTGTTGGAAGGTGAGGAAAGTGTACGGCCATTCGCTCTTATTTTTAATTCATCTATCATGCGTGAGAGAGAGAGAGAGAGAGAGAGAGAGAGAGAGAGAGAGAGAGAGAGAGAGAGAGAGAGAGAGAGAGAGAGAGAGAGAGAGAGAGAGAGAGAGAGAGAGAGAGAGAGAGAGAGAGAGAGAGAGAGAGAGAGAGAGAGAGAGAGAGAGAGAGAGAGAGAGAGAGAGAGAGAGAGAGAGAGAGAGAGAGAGAGTTGGAGAGAGAGAGAGAGAGAGAGAGAGAGAGAGAGAGAGAGAGAGAGAGAGAGAGAGAGAGAGAGAGAGAGAGAGAGAGAGAGAGAGAGAGGAATGGTATAAAATAAAACGAGGCATTGCGACAAATTCTCTCTCCTGAACGATCTCGTGGAAGGAAGCTGAGTGGTATTAGCAGGGGGAGTAGGTGGAGGAGTAAACATGGAAACATTCAAACAAGGAAGTGCAGGCGGAAGTGTCTGATGGCTTATAATGAGGCTGCCTGCTTATTTCCTAAGTTAGTCAGGACATTAGTGACCCACGGTAGAGATTAAAGAGCCTGCGCCAAGAACGTAACGAGGAGGAAGAGAAGATGGATGATGAGAAGGATGAAGAAAAGGAGGAGGCATAACTGGCGCCACTATAAAAAGTTGCCTGCGCCATGACGGGCTTGGGCCGACCACCAGCTAGGCCCCTGAAGAAAGCCTACCGGCGCTATAGGCTGAGATGTAAAAAAAAAAAGGTGGACTATGAGGATGATGAAGAGGAGGAGAAGGAGGAGGAGGAGGAGGTGATGCTAGTAGGAAAAACAGTATGGAAGAAATGAAAACACAAAGTAAGAAGAGAAGATGCACAACAAAAACATGAAAAATAAATAAAAAATGAAAATAAGTAAAGAAAAGTACGAAAGGAACAAGAAAAAGACACGAAAAAAATGGGAAATGAACGAAGGGACAGTTCATGAAAACTCAAAAAAAAATTAGAAAAAAAGTCGAACCAATAAAAGGAAACGAGAAGTCGCTGAAAGTGGGAAAAAGTTTAAGTGAAAAAAAACATTTGACTGTCACACTCAATTCAACCAGTGAAAGTTTTTTTTCCCAATCCAAACACTCTCCAATTTTACCTCGTTTTCAAAATTTTCTTATCCATTAACGCTCTATATCTCTGTCTCTATCTCTCTCTCTCTCTCTCTCTCTCTCTCTCTCTCTCTCTCTCTCTCTCTCTCTCTCTCTCTCTCTCTCTCTCTCTCTCTCTCTCTCTCTCTCCTTATTCCTCCCTCCCAAAGAACATAAAAATGGCCGCCACTGTTGTTACTCACCTCCTCCCCTCCGCCGGACGCCTGGAAAAAAAGGAAAAAAAGGAATATTATACATAAGTCCGAACACTAAAACATAGAGGAATGAAATGCATGAATACACGAAATACTGAACGGTGAACGAATGGATGAATGAGTGCAAAACATTGAATGGAGGAGAGAATCATAACTGAATGAATGCAAAACATAGTTGGACAAATAAATAAAAAAAATAGGTAAATTATGAATTAATTAATATAGGAATATCTTATAAATATAGAAGTGAAAAAGTAGACAAATATCTAAACAAATAACATTCATAAACGAAATTATCGAAGGCAATGGAGTATTATTATTATTATTATTATTATTATTATTATTATTATTATTATTATTATTATTATTAATAGTAGTAGTAGTAGTAGTAGTAGTAGTGGTAGTAGCAGTAGTAGTAGTAGTCGTAGTAGTAGTTGTGGTAGTAGTAGTAGTAGTAGTAGTAGTAGTAGTAGTAGTAGTAGTAGTAATAGTAGCATTATTATTACTATTATTTAAGTAGTAGTAGTAGTAGTACTCGTAGTAGTAGTAGTAGTAGTTGTGGTAGTAGTAGTAGTAGTAGTAGTAGTAGTAGTAGTAGTAGTAGTAGTAGTAGCATTATTATTACTATTATTTAAGTAGTAGTAGTAGTAGTAGTAGTAGTAGTAGTAGTAGTAGTAGTAGTAATCAATGCTGCAAGTGTATATAAGATGCACATGAAAAAAAACAGTTCTACGAAAAAAAATGGAAACAGAAAAAAGATAAAGAAAAATAAACCTTACACCTTAACGTACATAAAACACAATAAAGATAATTAAAGCAATTCAGTAAAAAAGGTAACTGTGACATTCTTTAAGAGTTGTCAGTAGAAGACATATCATTTTAATAATTTTTCTTAATGTTCTTTCCAGGTTTCAAACTTTCTCAATCTACTATTTCAAGACTTTCTGTAATGTGTCGCTTTCCTGTGTGATTTTGTGCCGGCTTTATTACGGTATTTTTTTATTGGCTGCATGGCTCGATTTTACTTCTCAGCATTCTCTCTCTCTCTCTCTCTCTCTCATAGCCAGAGGTAAAGATGCTTAAAAGGAAGAAAAGTACATGAAGCTAATGACCTTCCTGAGAGAGAGAGAGAGAGAGAGAGAGAGAGAGAGAGAGAGAGATAGAGAGAGAGAGAGAGAGAGAGAGAGAGAGAGAGAGAGAGAGAGAGAGAGAGAGAGAGAGAGAGAGAGAGAGAGAGAGAGAGAGAGAGAGAGAGAGAGAGAGAGAGAGAGAGAGAGAGAGAGAGAGAGAGACAGAGAGAGAGAGAGAGAGAATTACGAAAAGTGAACCCCTAAGAAGTAATTAAAATGAAGTAAAAGCAATAGGAATGGAAGCCGATAAGACAGTTGGAGGAGAAAAAAGTGGCGAGGAATTAAAGAGGAGGAGGAGGGAGGAGGAGGAGGAGGAGGAGGGATAAAACTTCTGCTCACTTCCTCTCTCCGTCTCCGTCGGGGGGTCAAGTTGAAGGAAAGGGGACAAAAAAGGAAAAAGAAAGCCTTGTGTGTGTGTGTGTGTGTGTGTGTGTGTGT
The DNA here is from genome assembly GCF_024679095.1 of Eriocheir sinensis. Taxonomy (NCBI): domain Eukaryota; kingdom Metazoa; phylum Arthropoda; class Malacostraca; order Decapoda; family Varunidae; genus Eriocheir; species Eriocheir sinensis. Next base: position 22,515,662 of record NC_066509.1, read on the forward strand.
GTGTGTGTAATTCATCACGGCCTGATCACGAGTTGGACTCGCTTTCGCCAGCAGGTACCCTCCCGACACGAGCAAGTGCATGCTCATGCGCGTCATCTCTGGTACTATGACCCCACACACACCACATTCCCCTGCTCAAGGGGGGGGATGCGTAAACTCAATTCTAGTCAACGTCAACGGAAGACCTGAGCGGGGCGGGGCCTGAACCGGCTCCTGTTTGGAACCTTGCAGCGCAGCGCAGCGCGCCTACCGACTGAGCTACCCGAGTGTGTGTGTGTGTGTGTGTGTGTGTGTGTGTGTGTGTGTGTGTGTGTGTGTGTGTGTGATGGTTTTATTGCTGAGGAAGCATATACGAAAACAGTGAGTACACAACTATGGTGTCTGGGTTATAGTTAGCATGAAAATAGGAAAATAGATAGCAAGAAAAGCAGCGCTGATAGAGGCGGTAGTAATGAGTGTAGTAGTAGTAGTGGTGGTAGTATAGTAGTAGTCGTAGCAGTAGTAGTGGTAGTAGTAAAGGAACTGAAATTGTAATTTCAGTTGGTCTCGGTATCTGTTCCATGATGCTGACAGCGCCAGGTCTGTCATTCTCTTAATCTTTTTATTGTCTCGTTGCTGTTTTTTTTTTTTTTTGTTTTCGCCGCGCCGCTGTTTCCCTCTGTGCTATCGCCGCCCCGCCCCGCAGGTAGAGGCGCCGCTCTGCAGGTGTGTCGGGGCGTGGGAATGTAATTACGCCGCGGCGATGATTGGTTTGGGAGGAACGTATGCACGGCACCGCCTAATCGCTGCTGCTGCTGCTCATGTATTATTTGTATGGTATTATTACTATTACCTTTTTTAATATTATCGTCAGTATTATATTAGCCACACGCATTGGGGCAGTGTTATAGATTCTACCGTGTTATTTCTTTCTACGTCTTTATGTCTGTCTGTCTGTATATTTGTTCGTCAGTGTGTCTCTTTCTGTCTATGTATGTCTATCTGTCTGTTTGTCTGTATCTGTGTATGGCTATGTCTGTTTGCCTGCTTTTCGGTTTATGTCTGTTCCCATGTCTGTCTGCCTGTCTATGTCTCTCCATCTCTAATGTAAGTATAAACAGCAACAACAACAACAACAGCAACAACAACTATAACTATATAACTATAACTATAACTACTACTACTACAACAACCACCACCACTACAACTCTTACTACTACCCTCCCCAACACTACCACTATTACCACCTTCACCACCACCACCACTTCTAGAGCACAATACACCTTACACGCGGGAAGATAAACTTACACATGCAATTAACCTTTCTTGCCGCGCGTTAATCATTCATCACCGCCGCTCGTTGGCTTCTCTGTCTTCTCTAATGTCTTAACACAACCCTCCTGTCCCTCCCTCCCTCCTCTCGCTCATGTATTCCTTCCTCTGTCTTCTCCGTCTGTCCCTCTTCACTCACCCAATGCGTGGGTCTGCTGCGCTTTCTTCCTCTTCCTAGATTACCAGCACCATGACCTACATTACTTTCATCTCTCCATTACTTTAGTCGTCTCCTTTTACTTTTCTCAAATATTCGTCCGCTGCAGTGAGTCTTTTGTGCTTTCTTACACTTTCAGATCACAACGACTATTTCCATAGAGTAATGCAATATTTTTATCTCTCTACTCTCTCAGTCGTTTTCTTTAATTTCTCTCTACCATTTGTTTGCTGCAGCGAGTCTTCTGTTTTTCCTTTCTCTTCCAAATCACTATGATCATTATTATATTTACCATTACAATACTTTCATCTTAGAACTTTCTCAGTCATGTGTTTGTTCACTTCTGTCTATCATTTTCCCTTCTGTTTTTTATTCCCTTTCAAGAACACTAAACCATTGCCATGCCCAGCACATCAGTATTTTTCTTTCTCCACGTCCTCAATCGTTTTCTCTCATGTTCTATACCATCTGTCCCTTGCAGCGAGTTTTCTGTCCTTCCTTCCACTGCCAAGGTCACCACTGCCATTCAAAACCACACCCTTTCATTCCTCCACCTTCTCAAACAAGTAATCATCTATCATGCCGTCATTACTTACTCATTGCAACGAGTCTTTTGTCCTTTCTTCCACTTCCAAGATTACCCCGACCATTACCACCACATCCACCAGCATAATCCACTCATCTCTCCACCTCGTTAGATAAGCACTGCTCCACCTCTCCTTCAAGCCATTACGAATCCACTTCCACATTCACCACCAGCATCATCATCGTCAACCCTCTCTTCATCACCAGTTCCTTTCTCTCCATGTCCACCATCACCCGCTTTGCTATTCCTCTCTCCCTCATCCACTTCTTCCACTGCAGTCACCACCACATCCACCACCAGTACTATCTCATGTTCCGTTTTCTGTCCAATAATATCACCAATACTAACACCACTGCTGACTCTGTATCTCACTCTCTTTCTCTCCCTTCCCTCCATTCCTCTCCCCAACCACCACCGCCACCATAACCAACTCTATACAATTATTTTTTCTTCCCTACTCCCAACATTTAACTTTATCGCCCACCATCCCTTCCCTTATATACTTCCCTTACTTCTTCCTTATCGCCACTTCCACTTCCCCTCCCTCCGTATCTCCCACTCTCCCTCTCCCTCTCCATCTACCCATCCTCCTCTCCTTTTTCTCCAGACACCTTCATGAACTCCTCCTCACCTGTCCTCACTTACTCACGGGACAATCATGGAAACTCTAATATGGAACACCTGACGACCTTCCTGCCTTCCTTACCTCGCCAGACATTTACAAGAGGGAAGTCAGCAATATCTATTTTTCTCGATGAGTTGCTTTTATTTCTGGGGCGGCAATGTTTCAGGAGGTCGAGGTGAGGCCGAGGTGAAGTATAACGTTAGTGTGGCCGCTGCAGTGATGGTTGTGAGTGAGGAACATAAAGAAAGGCGTGAGGTGCGTGGACCGAGGCTTACTGAGGCCTGTGTTCTCAGACGCTTTCCACTCACAAAGAATATTTCCAAAGGCCACAAAGGAGAGTAGTAGGGTTGTCATTATATATTTTATTTATGGTGTAGAAGCCTTGTCAAACCATCACTAGGTTCATAAAACTACCCATGGAAATACCCACAACAACCTTTACGAAAGCCTTACCAATATCGAGTGTGTAAGTCCCAAAATGTTGGAGAATATGAGCCCAAGATTAACCAAAGCCACAGAACAGGTAACCGGTAGGGCGGGTGGGTGGGTGACTGAATGAGCGTGAGGGAGGCTGTTGTGTGCGGGAGGCTGGTGGGGTTGGTGGGAGAGGGTACTTGTGTGTGTGGGTGAGTGGGTGGGTGACTGAATGAGCGTGACGGAGGCTGTTGTGTGCGGGAGGGTGGTGGGGTTGGTAGGAGTGGGTAGTTGTGTGTGTGGGTGAGTGGGTGGGCTGGTGGGGTTGGTAGGAGTGGGTAGTTGTGTGTGTGGGTGAGTGGGTGGGTTGGTAGGAGTGGGTAGTTGTGTGTGTGGGTGAGTGGGTGGGTTGGTAGGAGTGGGTAGTTGTGTGTGTGGGTGAGTGGGTGGGTTGGTAGGAGTGGGTAGTTGTGTGTGTGGGTGAGTGGGTGGGGTTGGTTGGAGCGGGTAGTTGTGTGTCTGGGTGAGTGGGTGGGTTGGTAGGAGTGGGTAGTTGTGTGTGTGGGTGAGTGGGTGGGCTGGTGGGGTTGGTAGGAGTGGGTAGTTGTGTGTGTGGGTGAGTGGGTGGGGTTGGTAGGAGTGGGTAGTTGTGTGTGTGGGTGAGTGGGTGGGCTGGTGGGGTTGGTAGGAGTGGGTAGTTGTGTGTGTGGGTGAGTGGGTGGGGTTGGTAGGAGTGGGTAGTTGTGTGTGTGGGTGAGTGGGTGGGGTTGGTAGGAGTGGGTAGTTGTGTGTGGGGGTGAGTGGGTGGGGTTGGTAGGAGTGGGTAGTTGTGTGTGGGGGTGAGTGGGTGGGGTTGGTAGGAGTGGGTAGTTGTGTGTGGGGGTGAGTGGGTGGGGTTGGTAGGAGTGGGTAGTTGTGTGTGTGGGTGAGTGGGTTGGGTTGGTAGGAGTGGGTAGTTGTGTGTGTGGGTGAGTGGGTGGGGTTGGTAGGAGTGGGTAGTTGTGTGTGTGGGTGAGTGGGTGGGTGACTAATGAGCGTGAGGGAGGCTGTTGTGTGCGGGAGGCTGGTGAGGTTGGTAGTAGTGGGTAGTTGTGTGTGTGGGTGAGTGGGTGGGCTGGTGGGGTTGGTAGGCGTGGGTAGTTGTGTGTGTGGGTGAGTGGGTGGGCTGGTGGGGTTGGTAGGAGTGGGTAGTTGTGTGTGTGGGTGAGTGGGTGGGCTGGTGGGGTTGGTAGGAGTGGGTAGTTGTGTGTGTGGGTGAGTGGGTGGGCTGGTGGGGTTGGTGGGAGTGGGTAGTTGTGTGTGTGGGTGGGTGGGTGGGCTGGTGGGGTTGGTAGGAGTGGGTAGTTGTGTGTGGGGGTGAGTGGTTGGCCTGGTGGGGTTGGTAGGAGTGGGTAGTTGTGCGTGTGGGTGAGTGGGTGGGCTGGTGGGGTTGGTAGGAGTGGGTAGTTGTGTGTGGGGGTGAGTGGGTGGGCTGGTAAGGTTTGGCGGTTGTTGGTGTGGTGATCTGGGTGGGTTAGTTATGTACTGTGGTGGATGGGTTGCTTCTTTACTGCAAGACTAATGGCAAACTGAAGCCTATGGTAAAGTAATTGAACAAGGAATATCGACAAGGAAGAGCAAACAATTCATAAAAAAAGACTAAAAGAATATTCAACAATGTTCAGAACAAAATAGCCATCCACGAGAGAGCTCCATGAACAGTAAATTAATATCTACACTAACATCTAACACATATTGACACAAACAAATCCTTCACCTGGACTGAAAAAAAACCGACGTATAATCCTTTGTGAGTGTGTTTCCTGCGAACACGGTAACACATTGAGACTGAGAGACACCCGACCGTAGTCCTCGGAGAGAAAGGTGTGCAATCAGCGCGTCGTTCTCTGCCACGACACGTGACAGCAACGTGAGAAATGCCCAAAGAGTAATGGAGACTGATGCTGGGAATGACTACGGTGGATATGACAAGCTGAAAAAGGAATACAAAAATATGACAAAAGAATATGACATAGTGAAGGCAATTAAAATCAAGAAATGAAAGTGGTCAGGGCACATTTAGAAGAGAGGACATTAAATAAATGTGTGACTGACTAGGATATCCCAGATGAACAAAAAATATATAATAACAATTATGGTATAGAAAATATATAACGAAAAATAAAGAACCTCCCCGTCCATAAGATACACTTAAGTAAAACCTTCATAACCATCTACGCATCAATAAATGAAAAAAATAATAATACCAACATGCAGCCAGTGAGTGAGTGTGGCTGACGTCAATAATCCAAAGAACAGCCTTTTATATTAGGAAAAAAACTTTTTCCCCAACAAAAACTCTTCATACGCATTGACACACCTACGCTACAATAAGTCAATCAAACAAGAATAGCAGCAGAAGGAGAAAGTCTAAGGTTCATGCAAAGAATCTCCACAACACCCTTGTGCAGCAGCCTCCCCTCCCCCCCCAAAAAAAATCATTCCTAAAAAAAAATATATATATCTTCCTAAAAAATCTTATTCGCCACAGTCTCCGCCGCCAAAGCCGCGTTCTGACGTTGTTTTATTCTCGCCTCTTTGCCCGCTGAGCACCGAGGCCACGCGCAGCTATACCGTACGCCCCCACCTTGACCTTTACTTCACCCTCTTCCCCGCGTCTGAGCCTACGGGAATTATTTGGCACCAGACGATGCATAAGAGATGACGTCAATGTTTCCTAACACCCGAACACTGAAGCCCGAACGACGTTTTTCTTCTCTCACTTTCACTTTTCTTGACGGTACACTGTGATGGAGCATGAGCCTTTACGGCTGTTATTTTTGTACGGGGAGAGAAAGATGTGTGAGAAGAGGAGGAAGAGCAGGACGTACGGAAAACACGTCAAGGGTTATAAAAAACGATACAAAGATAAACAGAAAATTACAAGACCTAAAGAGAAAAAGGCATTAAAACTTTTACAAAAACACAGCCCAGGCAAAAAAAAAAAAAATACTAAAGGAAAACAAACTAATTAATATCTACGTAAAAAACAACCGAAAAAAAACCGATATGAGAACAAAATCAAGATCTATAAAAAAATATATATAATTAAACCCCACGCAGTTCGGTATAGCACATAGAATTACTGAGTTAATCTTTATATTATTAACAACCCTCGCACATTAATTATTTATTTTCTTAACCTACGCAGACACCTCATGTGAATTACTAAAGTTTAAACATCAACATAAACAAAGACTAATATTGTCAAAGTTTTTAGTCACATTTCCCAGCAACACTGAATTAATCTCGACACATTTATTAACTAACGAACGTGAAATAATTTATGCCGCCCGCCGCCTCGCGCTACTCACAACTTGAGCACGAAAAAAAGTAAAATGATCCACGTCGTGTTTTCATCACGCCTGACATTACTGAATTAGTCTTGACACCTTTCACGACTATCACACATTTATGGAATCTGCTCTTCATTATGTTCCTTTACCTGAAAACTTACCTAATCCGGCGGCCATTTACAACAACAACAAAAAAAAAACATGTTACTCGTTATTTAAACATAAAAAACGCTGACCTAGGTACATAAGAACATAAGAACATAAAAACGCAGGAGTCTGCAAGAGGCCGGTAGGCCTGTACGAGGCAGCTCCTTTGACCCTAAGCTCCCGTGTATCTAACCCCACCTAATATCGCTGTCCATGAATTTATCTAGTCTATTTTTGAATGTGACAATTGTATTGGCACTCACCACATGACTGCTAAGCCTATTCCACTCATCCACCACCCTGTTAGTAAACCAATTTTTGCCTATGTCCCTGTTGAATCTGAATTTATCCAGTTTAAACCCGTTACTTCGTGTCCTACCCGGTTCTCTTACCAACAAAACCTTATGAATGTCTCCCGTATTAAAGCCCTTCATCCATTTATAAACCTCGATCATGTCTCCACTCACCCTTCGCCTTTCTAGAGAATGCAAGTTTAACTGTTTGAGTCTTTCCTCGTATGGCAAGTTTCTCAACCCCTGAATCATCTTAGTCATCCTCCTCTGCACCGATTCTAACATTTTGATATCCATTCTATAGTAGGGTGACCAGAACTGAGCCGCATAGTCAAGATGAGGTCTAACTAATGCTAAATATAGTTTGAGGAAGACTTAGGGGATTCTGTTGCTTACGCTCCTTGAAATAAATCCCAGTACCCTATTAGCTCGATTTCTAGCTTGAATGCATTGTGCCCTTGGACGGAGATCAGAGCTCACTAAGACCCCTAAATCCCTCTCGCACCCAGACCTACTTATGAGAGTGTCATTTAAGCAATAGTTATGTGAGGGGTTGTTCCTACCTACACTCAGAATACTGCACTTCCCTACATTGAACTCCATCTGCCATTTATCCGCCCAGTCATATAATCTGTTGAGTTCACCTTGGAGAATACTAGCGTCCTGATCCGACTCAATTACTCTACCGATCTTGGTATCATCTGCAAATTTACTAACATCACTACTAATTCCTGTATCTAAGTCATTGATATAAATAATAAACAAAAGTGGACCTAATACCGAACCTTGTGGGACCCCACTCGTAACACATCCCCAGTCAGATCTTTTACCATTGATTTGCACTCTTTGCTTCCTATTGCTAAGCCACGCCTTGACCCAGTTCAAAACTTTACCCTCTACTCCGTGAGCCTGTAATTTAAGCAACAGTCGTTGGTGAGGAACTTTGTCAAACGCTTTACTAAAATCAAGATAGATTACATCATAATTTTCATCTCAAATACTTTATTGTAGAAGGACAAGAGATTGGTGAGGCATGACCTACCTTTTGTGAACCCATGCTGCGAGTCGTGAATTAAGCTATGTTTCTCTAAATGCTCCCGAATGTTCCTGGCTATTATGAACTCCAGCATCTTCCCTATCAAAGAAGCACGTTACTATTTTTCCTGCATAAGATTACAAATATTTACGCCACCTGTTCTACTCGTGACCTCACCTGACCTTACTTTGTCCACGTAAATCATAATGCCTTCACCTTTCATGGCTTCAAAACACCTGTTCTCTCCTCACCTAGCCTGGCACTTGCAGCTCGGCTTTCTTGGATTAAACTCATCTCCTTCTTCCTGCGACATGGTTTTATTATACATGTTCCCCGACCTCTATTTCCCTCAGCTCACTTTTAACCTGACTCTGCTGCCTGTCTGAAAATCACCCACCAATTCCATCTGTGGCTTCCCCTTGACGACACACCTCATGGCATGTCCTCCTGTGAAGTCGTCTAGTCTGTGTACCTTACACTTCCATCCGTGACCATGTCTGCCCTCTGTACTTAATTAACATCTCCTTTTGTGCCCCCATCTAGCCTCTGTCCCTGTGTTATCCCTTATGGATCTGCCTTCCCATGGAGCCAAGTGACCGATTTACCTTATATTGAGTCTCGTTTTGCCTTTCTTAACCTCAGGCACTCATCCCTTGTCCTGACCTGGCCGATGCACCTCATTATGTCTTCGTTTGATCACAACTGTCTCGCTTAACCTGTCCAGACCTAACTTCCCTTTCCTGCGCCCTCACCTGCCCTAACAACCCCTCCCCAGGCCTTCCCTCACCTGGCTCATGCATAAATCATTACCTGTCCTCTCTTTACCTGGCCTTCCAACGCCTCGTCTTTCTGTGGCCTCACCTGCCCCCACCTGGCCCATGTATCTGATTAACTAACCCCACCATACCTGCGTCACGTGTCCCCAGGTAAACTGTGACGTAATGTATTAGTCACCTGATGGAATGCCTGATGGGAGAGCCTGAGGAGACACCTGAAGGGACAACTGCGAGGAACACCTGAAGGAAACATCTGAGGGCGGCGAGGCTTTGCAATCCCATCGTGTTAATTGAATTTGGCCGAAAAAGGTTGAAGGTGATGTTTGTTAGAGTGTGTGTGTGTGTGTGTGTGTGTGTGTGTGTGTGTGTGTGTGTGTGTGTGTGTGTGTGCGCGCAGCCATTCTCTCTCAATTATTCTTTTCGTCGCCTTTGGTTAATTTATAGCTTCGTTTTGTTTGACTCATCGTAAGTTTTCATTCGTTTGTTTTGTTTTTGCTTCCATGTTGACGAAACTCCTAAGGACCGTGCGCGTTTGCTTGTTTATGTCCGTCCATTTGTCTGCCTGTCTACGTCTATTTACCTGTCTGCCTATATGTTTACCTACCTATCTCTCTCTTTCTCTCTCTGTTTATTTATTTAAATGTATATCTGTTAGACATAAGAGTTGAGACGCAAGTAAATAATGAACTTGAGTATCCCTCCGCTCGGTCGCGTCGGAAGCCCGTTTTCTTTAGTATTTACCTTTTTGTTGTTTTTTGTTGGTTTGTGTTTCAGCTTGAAGTGAGTTTGTCCAGCTTCAATTTCCGGGTGAAACCTGTCATCTGTACACTGCAATATATACTGTTGTGGGGGATGGTTGAACACACACACACACACACACACACACACACATAAACTATATATATAGATATATATATATATATATATATATATATATATATATATATATATATATATATATATATATATATATATATATATATATATACTATAATTGCCATGAAAAAAGAAATGTCTTGTGTTTGTGTGTGCCAGTCAGTGTTTTTTTCTTAAGGGAGGTGTATTGCAGGTTCGCAAGTGGGTTGGTAGAGTGGTAAGTAGTAGGCATGGTGGGTGAGGCAGGGGGGGGAGGGGAGGGAGGGAGGGGGGTTGGTAGGCAGGTTGATAGGTAGGAAGGGAGGGAGGGAAAGAGGGAAGGCAGGAGGTGACTAGAAAGGTCGTTATGGACTCACCCTCCGTACTTACACACCACAGCCCCTCACCTCCTCTCCCACTCCCTACCTATCCTCACCCACCCACCCAACCATCAACCTCCCTCATGTCCATCCTCCCTCCAGTCACCCGTCAACCCACTCAACCACCCACCTCGTTGTGATTGTGTTTGTGTGTGTGCCAGTCAGTGTGTTTCATGGCAAGTAGGAAGGTAGGTAGGAAGGGAGCTAGGGAAGGAGGGAACTAAGGAAGGTTACTAGGAAGGTAGTCATAGACCTACCCCCCTGTACGATCCCATCACATCTCTCCCCTTCTCTCCCACTCTGCCTCCCTACCCACCCATCGGCCTGCCCTCTCCCTCCTCTCTCCCTTCACCCCCGCCCACCAACCCACTCACCCACCCACCTCGTATAGGGTTGTTTGAGGTGATTGAGTCTTATGTTTTTTGTGCGGAGTCATGTGTTTTTTGGACTTTTGGAGCATTTACGTGTTTCGTTTTTATTGCGGGCGTTTACGTGTTTCGTTTTAATTACAGGCGTTTACGTGTTTCGTTTTAATGACGGGCGTTTACATGTTTCGTTTTAATTACGGGCGTTTACGTGTTTCGTTTTAATTACGGGCGTTTACGAGTTTCGTTTTAATTAAGAGCGTTTACGTGTTTCGTTTTAATTACAGGCGTTTACGTGTTTCGTTTTAATTACGGGCGTTTACGTGTTGCGTTTTAATTACAGGCGCTTACGTGTTTCGTTTTAATTACGGGCGTTTACGTGTTGCGTTTTAATTACAGGCGCTTACGTGTTTCGTTTTAATTACAGGCGTTTACGTGTTTCGTTTTAATTACAGGCGTTTACGTGTTGCGTTTTAATTACAGGCGCTTGCGTGTTTCGTTTTAATTACAGGCGTTTACGTGTTTCGTTTTTATTACGGGCGTTTACGTGTTTCATTTTAATTACGGGCGTTTACGTGTTTCCTTTTAATTACAGGCGTTTACGTATTTCGTTTTAATTACGGGCCTTTACACGTTTCGTTATGATTACGGGCTCAGACTCAGGCACGGGCACTGGCTCAGGCTCAGGCTCTGGCACGGGCACTGGCTCAGGCTCACGCTCTGGCACGGGCACTGGCTCAGGCTCAGGCTCTGTCACGGGCACTGGTTCAGGCTCAGGCTCAGGCACGGGCACTGGCTCAGGCTCAGGCTCTGGCACGGGCACTGGCTCAGGCTCTGGCACGGGCACTGGCTCAGGCTCAGGCTCTGTCACGGGCACTGGTTCAGGCTCAGGCTCAGGCACGGGCACTGGCTCAGGCTCAGGCTCTGGCACGGGCACTGGTTCAGGCTCACGCTCTGGCACGGGCACTGGTTCAGGCTCAGGCTCTGGCACGGGCACTGGTTCAGGCTCAGGCTCTGGCACGGGCACTGGTTCAGGCTCACGCTCTGGCACGGGCACTGGCTCAGGCTCACGCTCTGGCACGGGCACTGGCTCAGGCTCAGGCTCAGGCACGGGCACTGGTTCAGGCTCAGGCTCTGGCACGGTCACTGGTTCAGGCTCAGACTCTGGCACGGGCACTGGTTCAGGCTCAGGCTCAGGCTCAGGCTCTGGCACGGGCACTGGTTCAGGCTCAGACCCAGGCACGGGCACTGGTTCAGGCTCAGGCTCAGGCTCTGGCACGGGCACTGGTTCTGGCTCAGGCTCAGGCACGGGCACTGGTTCAGGCTCAGGCTCTGGCACGGGCACTGGTTCAGGCTCAGGCTCTGGCACGGGCACTGGTTCAGGCTCAGGCTCAGGCTCTGGCACGGGCACTGGTTCAGGCTCAGGCTCTGGCACGGGCACTGGTTCAGGCTCAGGCTCTGGCACGGGCACTGGTTCAGGCTCAGGCTCTATCACGGGCACTGGTTCAGGCTCAGGCTCTGGCACGGGCACTGGTTCAGGCTCAGGCTCTGGCACGGGCACTGGTTCAGCCTCAGGCTCTGGCACGGGCACTGGTTCAGGCTCAGGCTCTGGCCCGGGCACTGGTTCAGGCTCAGACTCTGGCACGGGCACTGGTTCAGGCTCAGGCTCTGGCACGGACACTGGTTCAGGCTCTGGCACGGGCACTGGTTCAGGCTCAGGCTCTGGCACGGGCACTGGTTCAGGCTCAGGCACGGGCACTGGTTCAGGCTCTGGCACGGGCACTGGTTCAGGCTCAGGCTCTGGCACGGGCACTGGTTCAGGCTCAGGCTCTGGCACGGGCACTGGTTCAGGCTCAGGCTCTGGCACGGGCACTGGTTCAGGCTCAGGCACGGGCACTGGTTCAGGCTCTGGCACGGGCACTGGTTCAGGCTCAGGCTCTGGCACGGGCACTGGTTCAGGCTCAGGCTCTGGCACGGGCACTGGTTCAGGCTCAGGCTCTGGCACGGGCACTGGTTCAGGCTCAGGCTCTGGCACGGGCACTGGTTCAGGCTCAGGCTCTGGCACGGGCACTGGTTCAGGCTCAGGCTCTGGCACGGGCACTGGTTCAGGCTCACGCTCTGGCACGGGCACTGGTTCAGGCTCAGGCTCTGGCACGGGCACTGGTTCAGGCTCACGCTCTGGCACGGGCACTGGTTCAGGCTCAGGCTCTGGCACGGGCACTGGTTCAGGCTCAGGCTCTGGCACGGGCACTGGTTCAGGCTCAGGCTCTGGCACGGGCACTGGTTCAGGCTCAGGCACGGGCACTGGTTCAGGCTCAGGCTCTGGCACGGGCACTGGTTCAGGCTCAGGCTCTGGCACGGGCACTGGTTCAGGCTCAGGCTCTGGCACGGGCACTGGTTCAGGCTCACGCTCTGGCACGGGCACTGGTTCAGGCTCAGGCTCTGGCACGGGCACTGGTTCAGGCTCAGGCTCTGGCACGGGCACTGGTTCAGGCTCAGGCACGGGCACTGGTTCAGGCTCAGGCTCTGGCACGGGCACTGGTTCAGGCTCAGGCTCTGGCACGGGCACTGGTTCAGGCTCAGGCTCTGGCACGGGCACTGGTTCAGGCTCAGGCTCTGGCACGGGCACTGGTTCAGGCTCAGGCTCTGGCACGGGCACTGGTTCAGGCTCAGGCTCTGGCACGGGCACTGGTTCAGGCTCAGGCTCAGGCACGGGCACTGGTTCAGGCTCAGGCTCTGGCACGGGCACTGGTTCAGGCTCAGGCTCTGGCACGGGCACTGGTTCAGGCTCAGGCTCTGGCACGGGCACTGGTTCAGGCTCAGGCTCAGGCACGGGCACTGGTTCAGGCTCAGGCTCTGGCACGGGCACTGGTTCAGGCTCAGGCTCTGGCACGGGCACTGGTTCAGGCTCAGGCTCTGGCACGGGCACTGGTTCAGGCTCAGGCTCTGGCACGGGCACTGGTTCAGGCTCACGCTCTGGCACGGGCACTGGTTCAGGCTCACGCTCTGGCACGGGCACTGGTTCAGGCTCAGGCTCAGGCACGGGCACTGGTTCAGGCTCAGGCTCAGGCACGGGCACTGGTTCAGGCTCAGGCTCTGGCACGGGCACTGGTTCAGGCTCAGGCTCAGGCACGGGCACTGGTTCAGGCTCAGGCTCAGGCACGGGCACTGGTTCAGGCTCAGGCTCTGGCACGGGCACTGGTTCAGGCTCAGGCTCTGGCACGGGCACTGGTTCAGGCTCACGCTCTGGCACGGGCACTGGTTCAGGCTCACGCTCTGGCACACAGTGGTTCAGGGTGTGTTGTTTTTCGGGCGTGCTGTTTACGGGCGTGTTGTTTACGGGAGTCTAATTGGCGGGTATTTACGTCGGGATGTCTCTGGGACGATGCCGAGGTAGAGGAGGCCTCCTCCGTGAAGGTGTCGCCGGCCTGCACCTCTGCTGGGCTATAGCCGGCAGCCTCCTCCCCTTCGGGCCCCGGGTTAGAGACATTCTCGTCCGCCTCAAGGTTTCGATTGAAAACTCGAGACGCCGCAAACGTTAGCCGGAATATTAAATCGATGAACTAAGTGATGAAAGCGGTTGTTGCAGTGTTTGTAAGTTTTCAGATGGACGTGAAAGACGGAGTGAAGAGAAGGAACCCTGCCGCCATCGGCCCCTCTTTCCTCTGTTTCCTTAAAATGGCTAACTTCCACGCAGCAATTCCGTCATCTTATGCTTCCCTTCTGTGGAGGAGGAGGGAAAAACATCAAAACATAAAAAAATCACAGCTCAGGCATAAAATACAAGACATAAGGAAAAATAATAATATCTACATAAAAACAACCAATAAAAAACGACATAAGAACAATATCTGAATCTATAGAAAATTTAGATCTAATTAAACCCCACACAGTTCTGTACACACTTAGAATCACTGAGTTATTTTTTGTATTATTAACAATCAACGCACATTAAATATTTACTCTCTTAACCTACGCAGTGACCTCAGGCAAACTGAAGCTTAAACACCATCATATGCAAAGTCTAATATTGTTAAAGTTTTCAGTTACATTTCCGAACAGCACTGAATTAATCTCGGCATATTTATTTCCCAGCATCACTGAATTATTCTCGACACATTTATCAACTAACGAACATGAAATAATTTATGCCGCCCTCCGCCTCGCGCTACTCACAACTTGAGCACGAAAAAATAAAATAAATTACCCACGTCGTATTTTCATCACGCCAGACACTGTTGAATTAGTCTTGAACCTTTCACGACTAACGCACATTTATGGAGTTTTACTCTTCATATTGCCCCTTTACCTAAAAGCTTACTTAATCCGGCGACCAATTACACAAAAAAACTATTACACCAGTTGCTCGTTATTTCAACATCAAGTTCTATGTTCTATGCGTGACCTCACCTGACCTCACCCTGTCCACGTAAATCATAATCCTGTCACATTGTATGGCCTTACCACACCTGTCCTATTCTCACCTCGCTTGTCCCTTGCAACTCATAACCTCCCATCGGCTCGCTTGCCAAAAACACAGCCCTTCTTCCTGCGGCTTTGCCTAAATATACATCTTCTTGCGCCTGTTCCTTCAACCAAACTCTGTAACCTGTCTGAAACTCACCTATTCCTCTTGACGACATGCCTCATAGTCTGTCCTTCTGTAACTCAATACATGCATTTCCATGGAACCAACTGGCCAATGTAAGAATGATTCTCGTATTACCTGTCTCAACCTGAGCCATTCACTTCCTGACCACACCTGGCTGATGCACCTCATATTGTCTTCCCGTGATCTCAGTTGGCCGATTAGTGTCATTACCTGTCTCGCATACCTGCCCATACCTACCTTCCTTTCCTGTGCCACACGCCTGCCCTAACAAACCCGCAACTGATCTTCCCTCACCTACCCATTCATATCCCATTACCTGTCCACTCTTTACATGTCCTCATAACGCCTCGTCTTCCTACGACCTCACCTGCCCCCACCTGACCCATGTATCTAGTTAACTGTCCCCATCTTACCTCCGTCACGTGTCCCCAGGTGGACTGTGATGCCATTTAGTATTAGTCACTTGAAAGAACACTTGAAAGGGAAACCTGTGGGGATACCTGAAGAGGAGGGCAAAAAGAACACCAGCGAGGAACATCTGAAGGGAACACCTGCAGGGAACATCTGAGAGAGTCGAGGCTATGCAATCACACCGTGTTAATTGAATATGGCCGAAAAAGGTGGTGGTGGTGTGTGTGTGTGTGTGTGTGTGTGTGTGTGTGTGTGTGTGTGTGTGTGTGTGTGTGTGTGTGTGTGTGTGTGTGTGTGTGTGTGTGTGTGTGTGTGTTTCACTTCCATCTTTTTTCCCTCAATCTAAACGCCACCATCACCCAGTGTCTTTCTCCATGTCCGCGTTCTTCTCTATCATTTTTTTTTTCGTTGCCTTTGATTTCAGCTTCGTTTTCTTTGATTTGCTCCAAGTTTCCATTCGTTTGTTTTGTGTTTGCTTCCATATTGACGAAACTCTTAAGGACAACGTGTTCCCTTGTTTCTGTCTGTCCATCTGTCTCTTTGTCTGTCTGTCTGTCTGTCTGTCTGTCTCCCTATTTGCGTGATTGTCTATCTTTCTATCTATCTATTTACCTACAAGTATTTAACTATCAATTTCACTGTCTATCTATTTAACTATCTGTCTGTGCCTGTCTGTCTCTCTTCAGTTAATGTGATAAACGTGCTTGTGCGTTGGCATATAAATACCGATACAACACAAACACCCCGGACCCGAGGTGACGCATATAAAGACGTATTTGATATTGACCATTGCTTGGATATTATAGACAAAGGGGATAAACGCAGAATTCAATAAAAAAAAACTATATGAATTCCTCTAGTGGGTAGGGTTGCCAAGGGTGGGAGTTTCCGGTAAAATAAAACATTTCCATGGAAAGTTTCCGAGAATTTTCAGGGCCCAGAAATTTTGGGAATTTATTGGAATTTTTAAATTTTTCACACGTGTATTTGCCTTACTAAACAAACCAGTTTTGGATAATATAACTGTTAATTAAAAAGTTTTCAAACACGTGATATCCAGACACCTATAGCATTAATGAACAAAGAAAGCCTTCACTTTGTTATATAGAAAGTCCCTTTTTTATTTATTTATTTTTTTTTTTTTATTTTTTTTTTTTTTTACAGCAAAGGAGACAGTTCAAGGGCACACAAAAAGCAAACATTAATAAAAAAAAGCCCGCAACTCACTGCTCCTAAAAAGAAAGAGGTGGCCGAAAGATAGGTCAGTTTCGGGAGGAGAGGTGTCCTGATACCCTCCTCTTGAAAGAGTTTAAGTCGTAGGCAGGAGGAAATACAGATGAAGGAAGAGTGTTCCAGAGTTTACCAGCGTGAGGGATGAAAGAGTGAAGATGCTGGTTAACTCTTGCATAAGGGGTTTGTACAGTATAGGGATGAGCATGAGTAGAAAGTCGAGTGCAGCGGGGCCGGGAGGGGGAGGCATGCAGTTAGCAAGTTCAGAAGAGCAGTCAGCGTGGAAATATCGATAGAAGATAGAAAGAGAGGCAACATTGCGGCGGAATTTAAGAGGTAGAAGACTATCAGTATGAGGAGGAGAGCTGAAGACGAAGAGCCTTAGCCTCCACTCTGTCCAGAAGAGCTGTGTGAGTGGAGCCCCCCCACACATGAGATGCATACTCCATACGAGGGCGGACAAGGCCCCTGTATATGGACAGCAATTGTGCAAGGGAGAAAAACTGGCGGAGACGGTACAGAACGCCCAGCCTCGAGGAAGCTGATTTGGTAAGAGATGAGATATGAAGTTTCCAGTTGAGATTTTGAGTTAAGGATAGACCGAGAATGTTTAGTGTTGAGGAAGGTGATAGCTGGGTGTTGTCAAAGAATAGGGGATAGTTGTTTGGAAGATTGTGTCGAGTGGATAGGTGAAGAAACTGTGTTTTTGAGGCGTTGAAGGACACCAGGTTCTTCTTGCCCCAATCGGAAATAATAGTAAGGTCTGAGGCTAAGCGTTCTGCAGTCTCCAGCCTTGAGTCGTTAAGTTCCTGAAGGGTGGGTCTTCTATTAAAAGAAGTTGAATAATGCAGAGTGGAATCATCGGCGTAGGAATGGATAGGACAGTTCGTTTTGGAAAGAAGATCATCAATGAACAACAGAAAAAGAGTGGGAGATAGGACAGAACCCTGTGGGACACCACTGTTAATAGATTTAGGGGAAGAACAGTGACCGTCTACCACGGTAAAAATAGAACGGTCAGAAAGGAAACTGGAGATAAAGGTACAGAGAGAAGGATAGAAACCGTAGGAGGGTAGTTTAGAAAGCAAAGATTTGTGCCAGACCCTATCAAAAGCTTTTGATATGTCCAGCGCAATAGCAAAAGTTTCACCGAAACGGCTAAGAGAGGATGACCAAGAGTCAGTTAAGAAGGCTAGGAGATCACCAGTTGAACGCCCCTTGTGGAACCCATACTGGCGATCAGATAGAAGGTCAGAAGTGGAAAGGTGCTTTTGAATCTTCCGGTTAAGGATTGATTCAAAAGCTTTAGATAGACAAGAAAGTAAAGCAATAGGACGGTAGTTTGAGGGATTGGAGCGGTCACCCTTCTTAGGTACAGGCTGTATGAAGGCATACTTTCAGCAAGAAGGAAAGGTAGATGTTGACAGGCAGAGGCGAAAGAGTTTGACCAGGCAGGGTGACAGCACGGAGGCACAGATTTTAAGGACAATAGGAGGCACTCCATCAGGTCCATAAGCCTTCTGAGGATTTAGTAAGGAAGAATAGATAATTTTCCTGAGTCAAGATGTATGGTAACTTTTTTGTGGTTTTGTTAAGTTAGGTTAAGTTTAGGGCATCTTCAAACATATAATAGGCGACACCTTATGGCACAACATAACAAAACATGACCTCACTCAGTCAATAAGCCTGAGCCTTTCTTTCTCTTCATCTCCTCCTATTCCTCCTCCTCCTTTTCCTCTTCCTCCTCCTCCTCTTCTTTGCACCTTTACCTGTACTGATACGTTCAATAATGGACGAAGAAAAATAGCTTTCAAATCAAGAGCCATTATGGTATTCTTTCCGTTCAGCTCATCACTTTGGACCTTTTTTCAAAACACGCGCCATTACGCAGCATAACACAATTTTGTTGAAAAAAAAAAAAAACGTGAAGAATAGTAAACGTCGGTAATGCTCTCGAGGCACAAAACACGCGTTGATCAGATTACATTATCATTGTTTTGTAGATATATTTTTTTCTTTTTTTCCCATGCTGTCAGACCCTGGGAGAGAGCGAGCCTTTTAACACACAAGTTCATTTTCGCGTTCACATAATTTCTGCATTTTATCAGTTTTTTCACGTCACCTTCAATGCAAATTGACTGATGTGTGTGTGTGGGGGGGGTGCATATGTGTGTGTGTGTGTGTGTGTGTGTGTGTTTAGTAACCCCCAATTAGTCTTCTTGTCCCTGGGGTTTAACAATTGCTTTCTGTGTCTTCCTCGCACGCAGGTGTGTCGTGCAGTAACATGTTTGTGAATGGCTCAGTCTATTCGTCATCTATAATGCAAACGTAATGGAAGGAGTCAATCGTAGTAATCTTTTTTCCTTCAGTGAATAGTTTGTGTTTCTGCTGAACAATATTTTGAGTATTTTTTTAACACGAGGACAAATTTTAATTCAAATGCTTAATCTCTTCTTCACTTTTCTACACTAGCGAGACTGATGTGTATATTAACCGTATTTTTTTTCTCTCCTTAGAGTTATAAAATATGCTGTTGTTGATCAATATTTTAAGTGTCTTTATTTTTAGTGATGTTTTCCAATAACACAGTTTACCTTCTCCATAATCTACGAGTCATCTTTCATGGAATCTTTACTACGTGCGTGTGTTTGCCAACCGCTCACATTCTTTCCTCCCTGTCAGCTGTGCTTTTGTTTATCTACAGTTAGAGTGTCGATGCATAATAATTTCGTTACATCTTCAGGTGTCATAACAGTTCTAATACTGATTAATCACCTCGTCACCTTTCATGCAAACTATTATTGTTTATATTTATTTATCTGCGTGTGTGAATCAATTATACTTTTCTTTATATATAGTTGGCGTATCATTATTTTTTTCTATTTTGAGTACATTTTCAATTAACAATTCTGCCGCTGAATAATATCTTCATCCTCTTAATGCAAACTTTACTGCTGTTTATTTCAACCGCGAATATATTTATCCACGTGTACATGTAAAATGTACTGTTGTTGATCTATATTTAGAGTCGCATTTTTTACGTTGAAGTATATTGTCCAGCAACATAATTCTGGCGCTGCGTGATCTGTTTGTCGCCTTCCGTGCAAACACCGTAAGTGTGTGTGTGTGTGTGTGTGTGTGTGTGTGTGTGTGTGTGTGTGTGTGTGTGTGTGTGTGTGTGTGTGTGTGTGTGTGTGTGTGTGTGTGTGTGTGTGTGTGTGTGTGTGCGTGCGTGCGTGCGTGCGTGCGTGTGTGTGTGTGTGCAGACCGCAGACACTTTCATCCCCTGCTGGTTATTTATCATGATCTCGATGGCTTATGTTTAGTGTGTGTTTTGTTTTACGTATGTAAGTACATTTTCCAGGTAATTAAGTTATCTTTTGCTTCATCTTTTCGTCGTCTTTCATGCAATTTAGTGTTTCATGAAATTTAGTGTTCCAAAACCATTTACAATCCTTTCCCTTGCGCTAATTAACTTAGTAAATGTTTGTTTACTTTATATAATTAATTTGTGTACGAATATATTTTCACGCAACCTCATTTCTGCATCGCTTAATCTACTCATCTTTTCTGGAAACGTAGTTTCGTGTGTGTAGAAAGCAGTTACAATTGTTATCTATTTCTTTCCGACTTTATTAATGATGTAACTTTATTTCGTTTATATGTATATTATTTCGCAACTCCATACAAACCCAGTAACTTTATTTCGGATTTCGTTTAATTTATTTTTTCCTCTGTTATTCAAACGTAATATCGCGTGTGTCCAGTGCAATTATTCTCTCTCCTGGTCTGTATTATTTCTGCAAGTGTTCGTCAATCTTTGTGGAGTGCATTCAAACAGAGATAATTTTTTCCAGCAACACAACTTATGCATCTGCTTAATCTATTCGTCGTCTGTTATGCAAACGTGTCTTATTATTATTATTATAATTATAATTATAATTATAATTATAATAATAATAATAATAATAATAATAATAATAATAATTATTATTATTATTATTATTATTGTTATTGTTATTGTTATTGTTATTATTATTGTTATTATTATTATTATTATTATTATTATTATTATTATTATTATTATTATTATTATTATTATTATTATTATTATTATTATTGTGGTTGTTGTTTTATTGTCGTTTATATTATTACTATTATTTTTTTATTATTATTATTTATTGGTATTTTTATCATTTTACAATCACATATTGTTTTCCCGTATGTATTAAGACAGTAAATGTCTACCTTACGTTATTTGTATCATTCATAGTCAATTTCAGTCATGATCGACACGCCCCGCGCTGCTTAACCAATTCATCTTCCAGGCAAATGCAATTCATGTGTTTCAACTGCAATTATTTTTTTATCTTGCGTGCAATAATCCGGTAAATATCGATCTATATTTCATGTTTCAGTTTTTCTGGACATTAATGAAACTGCCTGCAGCATACACGCCATTGATTAGTCCATTACACCTTTCCACCCACTACTTTCCTCTCTAACCTTTTCATATGTGTCCCATCAGGCGCGCTCACTGATTCCTCCTCCTTTTCCTCTCCTTACCCTTCTTCCTTTTCCTTTCCTTCTTTTTCCTCTTCCTCCTATTCCGTCTCCTCTTCCTATACCTCAATGGCCCCTTTCTATTCCCCCATTTCTTTTCTTTTCTGTCCTCGTTTTCCTTCCATTCCCTCCCCTGTTCCTGTACCTTACTGTCTTCCGATTCCTCCCGCTCGTCTCCTTCATTTCTCTCTATTGCTTTCTACCCATCCTTTTCCTGCTTCATTTTCTCTTTCTCACATCTCCTTTCCTCTCTCTCTTCCTCTTCCTCTTCCTTTACCTTCCTGCTCCCTCCTTCCTCTTTCCACTTTACCTAGATATTCGTCCATGCCTCCTTTCTCTCCCTCCTGCCATTGGCACCCAGTAAGTCCAGGTGACATTCGACTATTAATTAAAGAAAGGTGCACCAGCTGTTCCACCTGCACTAATAACCTGCAGATCAACTCTCATTAACGCTAAATTAACTCATCCTTTACACCTTTACCTCTACGCTGCCCCCACCCCTCCCTCCCCCTCCTATCCGTATCCACTAGGTCCAGGTGATGTTAGGTTATTAAAAAGGTGAGCCGGCCCTTCACCTGTCCAAGCACCTGCCCGTCACGTTACACCTGGTCATTAGGAGTCACGAGTGGGCAGGAGTTGAAAGATCTAATGATGATGACGACGTGATAGGGATTTGTATGTCTTGCTACGTCGGTTTCTCTCTGTGTCTCTCTCTAGCTCTGTCTCTGGCTTTATTTTCCTCTCCCTCCTCTTCCTCCTATCTCTTCTGTTTCTTCTCCCCGTTTCCTTTCTTCTATTTCTACTCACCTTCTTTCGTCCTCCTCCTCCGTTTCAATTTCTTCACCCTTTATTTCCTCCTCCTCTTTCTCCACGTTATGTTCCTCCTCCTTTCTTTACACACGTTCCTCTTCCTTCGCTTCCCCTCCTCCTTTTTCTCAGTCTCCCCTTGATTCTATTCCGCTCCACTCCTCCTCCTCCTCCTCCTCCCCCTCCTCTTGATCATCAGTATGGGATATCAGAGCGTATTAATTGCTGGACGCGCTAAGAGTCGTGTATTCTCAGCACACCTGGTCATGATTACCTGCCGGAGAGTGAATTAGGTCCGACCAGGTGAGGTGGATAATGGGGGGTGAGGGGAGGAGAGGGAGGAGAGGGGGGATGAGGGGGAATTGTGAGGGGTGGGAGGAGGAACTAATGATGAGAAAGGTGAATGGGAGGTAAGAGGAATAGGGGGAGGTGAGGAGACAATGGCAAGCAGGGAGATGAGAGTGGGAGGAGTAGGGGTGAGGGGAAGGAGAGGTAGGGGAGCGGGGTGAGGGGTGTGGAGAGGGGATATCAGGAAGGGTGGGGTGAGGGGAGTGGAGAGAGGGATATCAGGAAGGGAGGGGAGAGGGAGGGAACTAATGAGTGAATGAAAAAAAATGGACAAGGAAAGTTGAGGAAAGAAGGAAATAGTGAAAAGGAAGAAAGAAAAAGTTACACACACGGGATAGTTTTTCTTCATGTGTAGGATAAGTTATGAATGGTTAATATACACGAGGAGGCCTTTTTTATAACGACCGTATTAAACATAAATAGCAAACGTACACAAGGGATTTTTTATCAAAACGATCTTGTACGTTAAGAATAGTTAATGCACACGAGATTCTTTACTAAAACGGTTGATTAAGTTAATAGTAAATCCACACAAGGTGTTTATTCTATAACGATTTCGGGTTCTAACTAATATATGTACTTTTTTTTCCTAGCAGATAAATGGCGACCATGCATATCACGTTTTAATTAACATCTGAAAGTACGGTAACTCACGCAATTTACTGTGAAGAGATTAGTCAGATTAGGAAATAGGAATGATTGTAGTTAATGTGAAAATTTGACATAATATACTTCATCTTTTTCTAGGAGCCAAAAGTTAAATATGCTTATGACGTTTTCATTAACATTTATATTTTTGATTTCGAATGTGACGATAGATAAAAGTTTTAGTAACGAAGAATAAATGAGGTTAAAGAGATAAAAGATAAGGTGGCAACACATGAGGTCAAAAGAAATTGATCTGTTAACTGCACCAAAATGCATTTGTTGCACAGATGTTATTATTGCGTCTCCAGAAACGAGTCACCTTTTCCTCATCATTATCACGGTGCGACAGGTTTGCTTTTAGAGCAAAGACACGATACTGTTGTCTTCCTCTTATATCATCCGAAATACTTACTTTTGCAGACTTCTTTCGACCATTGCTGCAAAACCCTTTTCTTCTTTCACTCACAACCTTCGAAGAAACATTGTATTTTGACCCGTACCTCTTCATATAAATATAAAATAAGAAGAAAAAATACTAACTAAAAACACAATCGGATGTTCTTTTCCCACATCGTTTTTTTTTTTTTTAATATATACATTTACGTACGTACACTACAAACCTACATATAATATTTACAAGAGAGAGGATCTAGGTTATAAGAAGTGTTCTCGGAAAACCTCCACAGTAAACTTCTTAGCGCCGATTCTCTTCCTCCTTGACTCGCGACGCTCACTGTACGGCAGGGATGAACGGCCCTGGCGGTGGCTTGGTTCTGTGCCGGGAAGGCGGGTATGAGGAGATATGGTTTGTTTGCTGTCTTCAGCGCACTGTCTACTCCCCACTATACTTGTGTTACTTACAGGTTTACTCTAACTGCTTGTTTATTTGTTTTTAATATCTACTTTCTTTACCATTTACTTTATTTACAGATCTACTTGTCTGCGTTCATTATTTACTATACTCGTATTTATTCATTCAGATGTTTTCTTTCGTTCGCTACGTATGAATTTCTTAATGGACATGTTCAGCTATATATTTACTTATTTATTTACTTATTACTGTATTTATGTTCTCTCCATTTACTTAACTACTTTTTCTAACACAGTCCACACTCATTTGTACGGTAAGAAGGGAAAAGAGGCACCGTGGAATTCATTTTTATTTGGGTTGAATTTTCAAAGCTTACGTCCCAATTAGAATATTTGTGATACACCGACGTACTTAATCACTCCCGCAACTCTTGGTCTGCACGCGTTAACCAATAATGATTCTGGAACTGATGACCGATTGAATGCGAGTCTATCCACACTGACTGAAAGTAAGAACTTAAGCTTGATTTGGTCGTGCCGGTGTGTGTGTGTGTGTGTGTGTGTGTGTGTGTGTGTGTACCCCAGATAGTTTAGTTAGATGACCTCAGGTGCCCCGTACCCCCTTAAACTTTACCAATACGCTGAAGTTAAGAGCCAACGGAAGAAATAATCGACCGAGAAAAAACATACATCTATCAAGTGTCATTCTTTATCTTTACCAATAAACTGAAGGTAAGAAACAAAGAGATAAAAAGAAAAAAGAAAAAAAAACAATATAGAACACATGTTTATAAGACAGTTATCACCACCAAACATCTTTACACAAGTGTATCATTCTTAAGCCTTACCAATATACTGAAGCTTAGAGTCAGAGAATGCAAAAAAAAAAAAAAAAAAAGAAAGAAAGAAAACGAGAGAAAATGGATACTCGTACTGTTGTCGTATCCCACCGACACAAATCTTTCCTGCCAACACCTTTACCGGCCCGTCAAAATAGTGCATTACAAAGCCATTCTATCTTCCCTTTCTATTCTACTCTATTCTAGGCTGTTACATTTTCCCTTCCCTATTGGTGGTGTTTGTGGTGGCGGCGGGGTGCGGGGCGGAAAATCTCTCGACAACCGATTCTCGTGATGGACTGACCAGCTAAAGTTTCTCCCGTTTTCTCTCGACGCACAAAAAATGGGTCACGGGGTTTGCCGAAGGGGGAACGCATCTAAACTTCAGGCTACGGTTATTCTGGTGTATTTTTCGGCTTTACTTTTTTGAACCCTTGTGAAGGATCGCTTTGGACCTCAGAAAATCCATTTGATGAGTTTGTTGTGTTAGAGTATTAGAGGGAAGGGGAGGGGAGGGTAAGGGGACGAAAGTGGTGAGAGAACAGGAGGAGGAGGGAGGGGAGATTACGATGGTGAAGGAGGTAAGAGGGAAGAGAAAAAATGGACAGAAGAAAGGGATGGGGAGGGGGGGGGGGGAAATTGATGGTTGGGTTAAGTGGTAGGTGAGAGAAAGCAAGGGGAAGGAATGGGGGGTAAGAAGGAAGGGGGAGAAGAAAGGGGGGTGGTGGAGGTACGAGGGAGTAAAGAAGAGGAGAAGGAAGGGAAGGGAAGGGGGGTTAACTGATGGCTGGGGTTAGTGGTGAGGGTTAGTGAAGGGATGGAATGGGGTTAAGAAGGAAGGGAGGAGAAGAAAGAGGACGGAGGAGGTAATAGAGGGAAATGAAGAGGGAAAAGGAGGAGAGGGGAAGGGGACTGAGGTTAATGGTGGGTGCGGGAAAGTAAGGGGAGGGAAGGGGAGGTAGGAAGTAGGGGAGAGAATAAGAAGAAGGGAGCAAGTTGAGGGCGGAGGTAAGGTAATGGAGGGAAGGGGGTAAACTGATGGCTGAGGTTAGGTAGGTGAAGGTGTGGAAGGAATGGGTGAGGTAAGGAATGGAAGGAATAAGTGAGTAAGGGGAAGGAATAGGGGCTAAGAAGGAAGGGAGGAGAAGAAAGGGGGGATTGGGTGAGGGAGAGTGATGAAGGAAGGCGATTTGGGGGAGAAATGAGAGAGTACTGGGGGTGGTGGCGGGCAGGAGGGGCGGGCAGGGGGGAGTGGCCAGTTACGGTATGAACGAAATAAGTCTTTGAAGAATATATGTATAAAATGGAGAGGGAAAACAACAAAGACAACACAAAGGAAAAATTAAAGTATAAGGATGGTGTCAGGGTGATGGGGATAAAAAGTAAATAAAATAAATCTTCAAAAACTGGTCAACAAATGTAAAACAAGACGAGAGCTTTGAGATAAAATGAAATAGATTATAAAGAATTGCTAAGTACTAAATGCGTTAGCAGGTAACAAAAGGGCAGGTAGGTAAGGGAAGATTAACGTAAATGAAATAGATCTTTAAGCGGTTAAGCAGAGGGAAGAGGCAAAAACATCATGAAGAGACGAGAGGAACTAAATAAAAAAAAAATAATTAGGGATTAGAGAGAAATACAGAAAATCGAAATAATTAATCTTCAAAATCTTTAGAAAATAGATATATAAAAAAAAAATAATACGACAAAAAAAATAAGGAAAAAGAACTCAAGATAGAGAAAATAGCAGGTGAGAAGGTTAGGCAGCGGTGCAGATGACGGGGAAAAGAGGAGTTAAGAAAGTTGGCCCAGCAAGACCAACGGAGAGACAGAAAGAAAGTTAAAAAATATTAAGAAGAAAAAACGTACAGGAATGCTGAAAATGAAGCCTGACAGGAGGGTGCGATAGAAGCAGAAGAATGCGGGAGATGGAACAGGGAGAGAAAGGCCGAGTGGATGTGAATGTGGAGGAAAGGAGAAAGAGGAAAAAGGTGGGGGGGCACAGTGTGAATATAGAAGAAAGAAAAAAAGAGAAAAGGAAAAACGTGGATGTGAATGTGAAAGAATAGAAAAACAACAAACAACGAGGGTAAGAGAGTGGGTGTGAATGTAGAAGAAAGAGGAAGAAGTCGGGATAGTGGGCGAGAAAAAGGAAAGACAAAGAGAATAAGAAGAGATGGTTGGCTGCGAATGTGGAAGAAAAATGGATGAGAAAGAGTGAATAAAAAATGGAGGAAGAGAGTGGAAGAGTGTATGAAAAAAAGGAAGGAGAAAGAAGAAGGATGAGTGCTGAATGAAGGAGGAAGAGGAAAGTAAGCAATGTGAAAAAATAAGAAAGAGAAAGACAAAAGAGAATAAAGAAGTATTGATTAAAGAGGAAAAGAGAAAATGATGAATATAGCAAAGGAAAGAATGAGGAAAAGGAAAGAAGGAGAGACTGAGTGCAGAAAGAGGATGAAGGAAGAGAAAGTGATGGACGTGGAAGTGGGAAGAGAAAGGAAGAGGAGGAGGAAGAGGGAAGGCGAGAGTGGAGGTGAAAGGGAGATGAATGGGAGGCTTGATGGGAGGAGAGTGTGGAAGGCAGGACCGCGGTGGAAGTGGTGGAGATTAAAGGTGGAGGGGAGGGAGAGGGAGGAACAGGAGAGGTGGAGGAGAGTGAAAAACGTAAGAGGTGGAGGACAGGGGAGGGAAGGACAGGAAAAGTGGTGGCATGTGGGGAGGAAAATATAAACAAACAAATATGTAATTAAATAAAAGCTACAACGAACCAAATTATCAACAGTAGCAGTCTTAGTTTATCTGTCTATTATGTGATTTAGTTGCAAATATTAGGAAGGAAAAGAAAAAAATGAAATGAATACAAAGAAATTATAATCGCAGTCGGCACAATAAAATATTTAACTGATGCTTTAATTAGCGTGTTGGAGACAAGGGTGGAGGCGACCTAAATAACAGAAGGTAATGAGACGGAAGCAAAGTTTATAAGAGGCAGAAAAAAGTTTATTAGCAAAGGATAAAAGTGAGCATAATGTTTTCGTGACGCGTGACAATTTAAAAAATGCTGAAATAAAATTTCAAAGAGTGATAGAAGTGAATGCAAAAGGTATGGAAGGGAAACGTGCCGGGAATATATTCACAACTTATGTGAACGAATGTTTTCAGTAACGGATTTTAATTGCTAAGGAGAGGACATGGTGTCGGCAAATTTGTTAAAAGATTGAAATTAGAGTAAACAAATATACGTGTTGAGTTGCAAAGGCGTCCAGGAG
>NC_066509.1:22548478-22560525 GCF_024679095.1 Eriocheir sinensis
ACGCCCCTGGAAATTGACTCAATATGCGACCAAGAAGTAAAAAAGTACTTGGACAAACTCGACACGAACAAGACGACGGGACCCGACAGCTTGTCCCCGCGGTTATAATAAGAGCTTAAACAACAAATACTTCAACCACTCACTAACATATTCAACCGGTCAGTTCAACTGAACAAGGTCCCGGAAGACTGGAAGATGGCGAACGTAACACCGATTTTCAAGAAAGGAGACAAAAGCGTTGCATTAAACTACAGGCCCATAAGTTTGACATCAGTGGCAGGAAAAATACTCGAAAATATTATTAGAGATAAACTTGTTAAGTTTCTAAAAAACAATAATATAATCTCCGACACCCAGCATGGCTTCAGAAACAAGCGCTCCTGCCTAACGAATTTATTAGCCTTCTTCCAAGGTATATACAAGAACTGGGATGCCCACATCCCCAGTGATGTTATATACCTGGACTTTCAGAAAGCCTTCGACAAGGTACCGCACGAGCGACTCCTTAAGAAACTGTACTCGGCGGGCATTGGAGCCAATCTGATCGCGTGGATAAGAGATTGGCTCACCGACAGAAAACAACGAGTACTACTCAACGGACAGCCTTCCGATTGGCTTTCAGTCTCTAGTGGAGTGTCTCAAGGGTCAGTGCTGGGACCCACTCTCTTTATCAAATATATCAATGACCTAGAATCAGGACTGAAATCCACAATATCGAAATTTGCAGATGACACCAAGGTGGGTGGAGAGGCCCTCACAAAGACCGACTGCGAAATCATTCAGAAAGACCTCAATCACATTATCGAATGGTCGGAAAAATGCCAAATGTCTTTTAATGTTGACAAATGCAAAGTCATGCACATAGGGTCCCAAAATAGTAACCACACATACATCATGAATGGGAGACCTCTGCAGGCGATGCAGGAGGAAAAGGATCTTGGAGTCACTATCAGCAGTGACCTGAAACACGCGAATCACTGTAAAAAATCATACAGCAAAGCCAACACTATGCTTGGGTTCATAGAGAGGAACTTCGAGTGTAAAACACCAGACGTGATGCTATCCTTGTATAATTCCATGGTAAGACCGCACCTCGAGTATGCAGTACAGTTCTGGTCTCCTAATTACAGAAAGGACATTGCTTTACTGGAAAGGATTCAACGACGCGCCACAAAGATGATTCCAACCTTAAGGGCTCAACCGTACGATGAACGACTCAAGCGACTCAATCTCTTTACACTGGAGAAAAGACGCCTACGAGGGGATATGATTGAAGTCTTCAAGTATCTGAAAAACTTCAATAACGTCGATTACTCCAAATTCTTTGAACTGCAAACCAACTCAAGAACTAAAAATAACGGTTTACCCATTCAGTCGAGTCGATGTAACACAGACATTGGAAGGAGTTTCTTTTCAAACCGAGTCATCCGCCACTGGAACAATCTTCCCTCAGAAGTAGTAAATGCGAATACCATCAACTCCTTCAAATATAGAATCGACCGTTATTTCGCTGCGTCGGGAGTAAACGGAATAACGAGGGGCTTTCATCTGCTCCTCAATATCGAGGTGCTTTTATCTGCTCATCAAGCCCCAAGTGGCGGTCGAGCAGATTAAATCACCCAAGCGGGCAACCTCGATATGAGCCAATAGGCTTTCTGTTGCCTGCATACCCATGTTTCCATGTTTCCCCCACATCCCCTCCCCCTCGCTTTCTCATCTCCCCATCAATGCAAATTAGTCGCCTGATATTCATGTACCCCCCATCGCCCCATCCATCCTCCCTCTCCTCTACCTGACATCACAATAGCCCCTTCCCCTCCCCCTCCCCCCTCCCAATCCTCTTGTCCCTTTCCTATCCCTTCCTCGTCTCCCTTTATTCATAGTCAAATGAAAGGAAACGGAAAAAAAGATATGAAGTTTTAAAGAGATGGAGGAAGAGAAAAAAATTATAAAGGGTTGCATATTGTTTTCAATCCTTCTTCGTTCTTGTGGTAGGAGGGGAAAGGGGTACTACATATACGAATGGTCACATACATATATTTTATCTAAGGAAATGAAAGGTGGAAGAGATGGATGAAAAGAAAACATAAACGGTCACGTATACTTTCCAGTCCTCCTTCTTTCGGGTACTAGGAAAGGAGGGGGGTTCGGGCACTCCATATACAAAAGATCACAAACATACATTCTTCCCTCCCAAAGCCTTGATCTGCAGAAAGGCAACAGTAATGGCGACCCAAACGTCGACTTCCAGCACTTGACGTCTGGCTCGGGCCGCGGCCTGCAATGAATGCGAAAATTAATATCATCCTCCTGTCTAGTCACGCATGCAGGGAGAATGGGGGAGTTTTTTTGTTTTTGTTTTTTTGCCATCAGCCCTGGCTGGGCTATTAAGACAGAGGGAGAGAGGAGGAAGAGCGAGGGAAGAGAGGGAGGGAGGGAGAGGAAGGAGGGGGAGAGGTGGAAAGGGTGACGCAGAAGAATAGAGAAATGAACTAAGAAATAAAAAAAGAAGATAAGAAAACAAAGAGATGAAGATGCTGCTAGGTAACGCTGCTGGAAGGTAAATTACGAACTGTTAAAGAGACAGAGAAGGATGGGAAGAACGATTCAGACAGAAGAGGAAGAGAAGAGAAAAGGAAAGAACACTGAAGTAAGTAAAGAGATTAAGAAGCAAATAAAGATATTGAAACAGTCGAGAGAGAGAGAGAGAGAGAGAGAGAGAGAGAGAGAGAGAGAGAGAGAGAGAGAGAGAGAGAGAGAGAGAGAGAGAGAGAGAGAGAGAGAGAGAGAGAGAGAGAGAGAGAGAGAGAGAGAGAGAGAGAGAGAGAGAGAGAGAGAGAGAGAGAGAGAGAGAGAGAGAGAGAGAGAGAGAGAGAGAGAGAGAGAGAGAGAGAGAGAGAGAGAGAGAGAGAGAGAGAGAGAGAGAGAGAGAGAGAGAGAGAGAGAGAGAGAGGGGGGGGGGGTTGTTGAATGCGAGTCAAGAGGAAGTGTGAGGTGTTTACGAAATAGGCAAAGATTTGTCCCTCGAGTTATTTATTTAATCCTGACGCGTGAAGAAAGGAAGGAAGGAATTAGGGAAACATGGAAACATGGACTAGCAGGCAGCAGAAAGCCTGTTGGCTCTATACTAGGCTGCCTGCGTTCAGTGATTCAATCAATCCGTTTGCCATAGGAGTGGCTTGCAGGGAAGGATTGAAGCACTTGTGTATCTACTCTTGGGAACGTTCAGTTCACTCCCGATGCAGCAAAGTGGCGATCAATGCGTTTCTTGAAGGAGTTGATGGTCTCGGCGCTAACCACTTCTGCAGGAAGGCTGTTCCAGTGGCGAACAACTCTATTCGAGAAATAACTCCTGCCGATGTCGGTATTGCATCGCTTTGCTTGAATTGTTTTTTCCGTTGTTTCTTGTTCTCAGGTTGGTTTGTAGCGTGAAGAGTTTGGAGTGATCAACGTTGCTGAGCTTGTTCAGGTACTTAAAGACTTGTATCATGTCTCCCCGCAGGCGTCTCTTTTCCAACGTGAAGAGGTTGAGTCGTTCGAGTCGCTCTTCATAGGGCTTCGTCCTCAGTGATGGTATCATCTTCGTGGCGCGGCGCTGTACTCTCAAGTAATTCAATGTCTTTCCTGTAATTAGGAGACCAGAATTGCACGGCGTATTCCAGGTGGGGCCTTACCAGCGAATTGTACAAGGATAACATAACTCCCGGCGTCTTGTATTCGAAGTTCCTCGATATGAACCCAAGCATTGTATTGGCTTTCTTACAGGCGGACTTGCAGTGTTTTATTTGTTTCAAGTCACTGCTGATGGTGACCCCGAGGTCTCTTTCCTCTTGCACAACATGTAGTGGTTAGCCACCCATGTGGTATGTGTGGTTGCTGTTTCTGGATCCGATATGCATTACTTTACATTTGGCAGTGTTGAAGGACATCTGCCATTTTTCTGACCACCGAGTGATCTGGTCCAGGTCTCTCTGGATAATTTCGCAGTCTGCCGTTGTGATCCAATTTTCTGCATCACTTGCTCTTTCTTTTTGTATCCGTGTGTGTGTGTGTGTGTGTGTGTGTGTGTGTGTGTGTGTGTGTGTGTGTGTGTGTGTGTGTGTGTGTGTGTGTGTGTGTGTGTGTGCGTGTCACTTTGGTATTCATCCAGCGCTCATCTCTTTCCATTCAGTTGTTATTCAATTCGTTTTATTTCTTCCGCTCCGTTTTAAAACATTCTCGTTTCTCTGTTCGCTGCTTCGTTAGTCTCTTAGTCAAGCAATCCGTCGGTCAGTCGTCCAGTTTGTCTGTCTGTCTATATGAAGCTTATTTATGTCTCTCCCTATTTTTTCTGCTTATCTGTCAGCGTGTCTGCCTGTCTGTCTGTCTACCTATGAATCAATCTGCATTTGGCTTTTTGTCTGTTAGGCTGTCTGTCTGTCTCTATATCTGCATTTGACTTTATTGCCGTCTCTCTCTCTCTCTCTCTCTCTCTCTCTCTGCCAGCGGGGTTGTATACGGCAGGAAACGTTTCAGGCTTCGCTAAACTACAACCTTGACTCGCGAGGCTCAGGGCTGAGAAAAGAAAGAGAAAAGAAAAAAAGAAACAGCACGGAAAGAAAAAAAATACAGCACTTAGGAGATGTAAAAGCCAAAGCAATGAAAGAGCACACAAAAGGAGACACTTGCACACCTTTGCTCTAAAAATAGAGAAAATGATGAATAGCAAACAGAGAAATAAATGTCACAATACTTATAGATGAAAGAGGTAGAAGAAAAAAATTAAACACATGCAAATCTTCACCTTCCACCCTCACCTACCCCACCCCCCCCAAAAAAAAAATAATAATATTAATTGCAAAGAAAGAGAAAAAAAGCAATGTCACAGCGGTAGCATGGCAATATGTGAAAAAAAAGTAAAACAAAAAGAACGAAAAAAAATAAAGAAAACCTGTGCGCACCTTCGCCTCCTCATATAATTAAAAGGAAAAAATAATGAATTGCTCGGGAAGGAAAACAATGACAACGTTAAAATGAAGAAGAAAAAACTATCGAATTCAAATTGCATTCACCGGACACCTGATGGAAGAGAACAACAATGAAAAAATAGAGAAGCTAAAAAGAAAACAATAAATAGCTCAACCTGCATCAGCCGAACACTGAACATTGTAGAAACAAAACTTATCAAAGGAAAGGAAAAGAAAACAGTGATACAAAAAGTGATAAAACAGAATCCAACGACTTTATCTCAGAAAAAAAAAATTATTGAAAAGAAAACGAGAAAACTAATGAAAATAGTTTAGTGGAAAACAAAACAAAAAACAATCGGGAAAAAAATGTTATAGAAAAAAAACAAGTGACAAATTGAAATAGTTTAGTTTGACACCAATGAGAAATCAGAGAGCAGCCTTCAATACTCACACACAAAAAAGCGAGCATTCATAAAAAAGCCCTAAAACAACTAATCCAACAAATGGTTTAGTGGACGCCATAGATATCCAAGACCCCCCGTCATGTTATCGAGTAGAAAACAGGGGGCGCGGACTGGAAAGAGAGAGTGGGAGGAAAGGCGCGGAGGGAGAAGGAAGACAGAGAGGGATGGAGGAAGAGAGGGAGAGTGTAGGAGGGACTTATGGGCAGGCAGGAGGAGAGGAAGATGTATAGGTAGGTGAAAGGAACGAGGGAGAGAAATAGGGAGAGGTGGAGGGAGAGAGCGAGGGATATGCATAGAAAGGCAGAGAAGGGGAGGAAGAAAAAAAGGGAAAAGAGGAAGGATGGAGGTGGAAGAGAGGTAGAGATATTCGTCAGAAAGTAGAGACGAAAGAGAGAATTAGAAAGATAGGTAAACACAGAGGGACATTATTGAAAATAGGCAGAGATATAAAACACAGAAGGCAGAGAAGTAGAGTTAGGGCTGATTCGTTAGTTTATTGAACACAAATTTCAGTCGACATGCGAAATGATCTTAAAAGGTATCCTCTCTAATATAACACAACAAAACGTAGTATTGAACATAAAACATTAATGGTCCACTCCGCCCGGAACAGCACACAGGACGCACCAAGCCTTGGCAAGTGTATCATTATGCAGATTAAACCAAACGGACGCGATCATGTAATAGGAAATAACTTGAGACGGAGATTGAACAGCGGCCGGGCATCCACTCCAAGGCAGTGCCCTCTTAGTGTGCGGAGCCCGGAAGATGATGAGCAAAGAGAACGTGGAATGGAGAAGATGATACGGAAACACAAAGCTAAAAGTAACAAAGCATTGTAATAATAATAATAATAATAATAATAATAATAATAATAATAATAATAATAATAATAATAATAATGGCGTGAGGGATGCTTCATTAAGGTCTCAAAGGATCAATACGAGGCTGGCTTGATGAAAAGGGAGTGAAAGAGAGGGAAAGGAGAGAGGAGAAAGGGAGGAGAGTACTGGGTGGAGGAATATAAAGGATTAAACAAGAGTGGAGAGAAATACACCAGAATAGGAAGAAGGAAATATAGAGGAAAGAACAAGAAGTGGGGAGAAACAGAGAAAAAAAAGGAGGAAACGTTGGAGAGTTTCGTTTAGTCGGCGCAACATCTGTGGTCATATGCCGCAGAGAGACAGAAGGGGAAAGAATTATAGGAGAAGGGAACAGATCCCAGGAGACGGGACACAACCCCCGATTAATACCTGGTACCGATTTACTGTTGGGTGGACAGCAGGGCTGGAGTAATTGTAATTGTAATTTAATTGAAATGTAATTAATTACATTAAAGTATGTAATTGCAATTGTAATTGTAAGTGGATGTATAACTTAATGAAGTAATTGTAATTTAATTGTAATTGCGAAAAAAAGTAAGTCATACTAAAATTCTGATAATCCTTGTTTTTACTGCTATGGTGGCAAATATGTAAATACTGTATATGATAAAGTATGGCAACCCTTACTGGACAACCTACGTATTATACGAGAATCAGACGCGTCCACTTTTCCCTGTTTGGTGGACTGGGGCATATTTCATTGCTTCCTAGACCGTCATACGGCGAAGTCCTCCTCTTGACTTTCTATTGTAAAGGTAAGAAAGACATTGTATAGTAATCTGTTCCCTGATGAATGATGATGACTGTAGTAGCTGAGATGGTGATGATAGTTCATGGGATGATGTCATGATGAAATTATGTAATAGTTAGTGGTGATGGTGACCAGTGTCATAGTAATAGGCTAATTTGTTGGAAAGTTAATCGCTGTAGGTGTAGGCTTGTGCTGATAGGAAAGTAGTAGTCTAGTAGTACAGTAAAGTGGTAGTAATGATGGTGGAAGTAATAGCAAGATGGTAATGTTAAAAAAAATAATGATGACGATCATATAGCGGTGACAGGGAAATAATTATGAAAAAAATTTGATGATGCTGAATTGCTGATCTGGTGATGCTGGTGATAGTAATATTAATAATAATGGTGACAAATATTATGACTGTGATAGTAGAAGGCATATTTTATTGATAGTGGTGAGTAATACTTATGATACTACCATACTACTATCTTTCTTTGTCTATCTGCCCCTCTCTTTGCATGTCTGTCTGTCTGTCTCCTACCTACCCCCTCATTTCTTCGACGTTCTCTCTGCCTGTCTGTCTGTCTCTGTGTGTGTCATTATGTCTCTCCCTCTCTTCTCCTTTCTTCCTTCTTTCGACTCACACCCTCTCTTCATCCTTTGCCCTCACCCTATTCCCTCTCTCCATTTCCTTCCTGCCCTTCCTGTTTATCTGTCTGTATGTATAGCACCACTCCCAGTCCCCACCACCTACTGTACCACCTTCTCCCTCCCTCTCTGCCTCTCCTCTCTCTCTCTCTCTCTCTCTCTCTCTCTCTCTTTTCAATAAATGACAACAGCACGATGCTAGTGTTTTTCTTTTCAACCAAAGCTTACTGTTGGACGCTGAGTAATTATAATTGTAATTATAATTGACTGTCTCTTGTAGTAAGTGTAAGTGTAATTGTAATTGAACTTCACATGAGTAATTGTAATTGTAATTGCAATTTAAAGCTTTAATAATGTAATTGTAATTAATATTTTGAATTGTAATTACTCCAACCCTGGTGGACAGGGGGGTAGGGTATCGGAAAAGCCGCCCAAATTTTTCCACTCCTACCGGGAATCGAACCCGGGCTCTCTCGGTTGTGAGCCGAGTGTGCTAACCACTGCACCACAAAGCCCCCCCAAAAAAGGAGGAAATAGTGTAAAAAGAAGAGTAAGGAGAAACAGAAGAATGGGAAGGAGTGAATAAAGAGAAAAGAAAGAGAATAGTGGGGAGAGAGTTATGTGGCGGATGGGAAAAAAGGGAATTATGAAAGAAGTAGACGCTGCTGAGGAGACAAAGGGTGAGATGGGTAAAGAGGGGAAAGAAAGGTGCAAAGGGACGTGCACGGAGGAAGACAAGAAGGAAAGGACAAAGGAAAATTAGGTAAGAATTGTGTTTGAATACGACTGAGGCTTGAGGAGGAAGGGAGGAAGAAAGGAAAAAAGGGATGCAGATGAATGAGAAAAAGAAGATGAATAGGGAGAGAGAAAAAACATGTGAAAAAGGGCAGAACAGGAAAGAAGAAAAGAAAGGAGGAATATGGAAAAGTATTTTTTGTCTTTTTTATCAATTAATTCTCCTCTTTCACTTCATTTTCGTTTGACTTTAAATTCGCTGATTTCCTGCCGAGGAAACATCTGGCGGCGAAAGACGATTAATATTCTTGTGTAAATACGAAGAATAGAACACTACGGAATGCTTCACGTTTTGTTACAAGTTATGATTTTTGTCCATATTTTTGAGGGAAAACCGGAAGTTATTATAGAAACGATTACTACCTCATTATTACGATGGAAACTGTGTGTGTTAGATGGACACACACACACACACACACACACACACACACACACACACACACACACACACAAACTTTTATATTTCTGAGTTATGACCGATTACACACACACACACACACACACAAACACAAACACCGCGCGCGCGCACACACACACACACACACACACACACACACACACACACACACACACACACACACACATTCTGAGTTGACCGATTACACACACACACAACAAACACAAAACACACACACACACACACACACACACACACACACACACACACACACACACACACACACACACACACACACACACACACACACACAAACTTTTATATTTCTGAGTTATGACCGATTACACACACACACACACACACACACACACACACACACACACACACACACACACACACACACACACACACACATAAACTTTTATATTTCTGAGTTATGACCGATTACACACACACACACACACACACACACACACACACACACACACACACACACACACACACACACACACACACACACACACACACACACACACACACACACACACACACACAGACACACACACACACACATAGCTATTCACGTCGTGGTCATGTTATCAAACTTTATGAACAAAAAATCTATCTCTTAAACGTCCAACTTTAAAGCATCCAATACATTGTTCCGATCCACGCATCCACTCAGCCTCGAACACGTGTCCATCCAGTCAACCATCCTCACCTGTCTATCAGTGACGCAATCCAACCTCACCAACCATCCACCCGTACAACCAATCCACCAGTACAACCAATCCACCAGTACAACCAGTCCACCATCACGGGTCATTGCCAGACGTATGTTATGATTAAAAGAGACGCGGTTTGTTGCGGCAGAAATAAACATGAAGCTCAGGTGAGTCCCTTTACCTGGCCGCCAGCTCGTTAAGTAGTGGCTGCAGATGAGCGCCGGACAGGTGGAGGAGAGGCGGCGGGTCATGATTGCTGGTCTGTCTCTCTGTCTGTCTTATTATTTTCCCGTCTGTTTGTCTTCCAGTGTATGTTTGTCTATCTGTCAGTGTCTGTGTTTGTTTCTCTTTTTTGACGGTCTTCCTGTCTTTTCGTTGCTGTTTGTCTGTCTGAGTCTGTGTCTGATCGTAGGTTTTTATCTCTTTATATATTCTCTTTCCTTACATTCGTCTAGTTTTTTCTAATTTTAATCTTTCTTCTTTTTTATTTTTTTTCTCTCGTTCCTTTCCTTTATTTCCTTTTCTTTCCTTTTCCGTTCCACTCGTAATCCTCCCTCTCAAATAACATTGTCCGTTAGTTTTTTTTTTTTTTTTTTTCGTGTGTGTGTGTGTGGGTGTGTGGGTGTGTGTGCATGCGCATGAATTTTATAATTATATTTTTCTTTCTCTATTTATCTATCTATTTCTTTCTCTAGCTTTTCTACTATATTCCTCTATTCCTTTGCTTCCCTTACACTCTCTTCCAGCCCTCCCTCCACTCTTCCCCAAACAAACTTTCGCCTCCAAACTGTCTTGCCCCCTCACAAAGGCACCCAACCCCTTTTTCTACCTCAATCCCTATCCTTCCCTCCTTGCCCTCCTCCTTCCCCACACTACCTCTGCCTTCTGCATCAAACTATCTCCCTTCCCAAATTCCCCTCTACCCCTTCCTCCTCCTCGCCCCCCCCACACCGCTGCCTCTACCACCAAACAAACCCTCTGCCCTTTCCCTCTCTACCCCTTTCTCCTCCCCCCACCTTGACTCCTCCACCAAACCAACCCCCTTCCCCCCTCTCCCTCCGCAGGTGCCGCCCACAGAACCTTGGAGGCGGATCAGCTGTGTCCCAACTGTCCTTACTTCCTGCCCACGTCCGTCGAGGTCACCACACCTGTGGGCATCCCGGCCAACCTCACCTGCGGCGTCAGGCAGCTCGGGGACAGGAAGGTGAGAGGAAGGAGGGGAAGGGGGCGCTGAGTTCACCTATTTGTTCGTGTTTGGGTTTTCGTGTGTAAGAGCTGGAGTTCACCTAATGATTCCTGTTCTTGGGTGAGGAAGGGGAAGAAGGTGAGGAGGTGAGGGGATGAAGAGGCGACAGGAAGGTGAAAAGAGAGGAGAGAAAAGGAGCTCTGAGTTCACCCATTCCTTTCTTATTCCTACTTTTCCTGTGTGTTGGTTGGATGAAGGAGACAAAGCGAGAAGAGAGGAGAGGAAAGGTGAAAAAAAAGAGGAGGAAAAGGTGAGAAGAGAAGAGAAAAAAGGAGCTCAGATTTATCCTAGCCCTTCCTTGTGGCTTTTTTTGTATGGTGGGATAAGGTAAGTCAAGAGGTGGAGGTAAGTGGGGATGGGTGACGTGGGGTGAAAGGGAGGTGGAGTGTGACAGAGACGTGGGGAAAGGG
Source organism: Eriocheir sinensis (assembly GCF_024679095.1). Taxonomy (NCBI): domain Eukaryota; kingdom Metazoa; phylum Arthropoda; class Malacostraca; order Decapoda; family Varunidae; genus Eriocheir; species Eriocheir sinensis. The sequence continues at coordinate 22,559,730 of NC_066509.1, forward strand.
AAGTACGGTGGAGTGAGGGTGGGGAAAGACGGAAAGCAAGAACAAGAGGGATATGGAGTGTGGTGGCGAGGGAGAAGAGGAGAAAAAGAGCAGGAGGAGGAGGAGGAGGAAAGAAGTACAAAGTAGTAAAAGGAAAAGCAAACAGCAACAGACCTCTTGGTCCTAACTAGGCTGTTTGTTGTTGCTACCATCTACTCTAATCTACGAGTCAGAGACACAGGACAGTCCTCCAGCCGAAGCTGGCACGAAAAGGAAGAATACCATGTAGTATAGAAAAAACTACAATGGAATTTTATATAGAAAGAATGAAGATCATACACGATACTAAGCTAACACTACTTTCTCTTAGACCGGAGCAAAATAGCGGATGATCGGGTTAGCTTCTAAATATTTGTCTAGTCGGTTTTTGAACGTGCAAATAGTTTCGCTTTCGACGACGTTTTCATGCAAACCATTCCACACATTGATGACACGGTTGAAGAAGAAGTGTTTTGATTCATTTGAGTTGAAACGCTTCCTCGTTATTTTGTATCCATTGTTTCTTGTTACTCTTGATTGAGAGACTAAAATAATCATGAACATTAACGTTATCGAATCCCTTGAACATTTTAAACACTTCGATAAGGTCACCTCTTAAGCCCCGTTCACACTGTGCCGACTCTGAGCTACGACTACATACGACTCTAGGGTACACGATGTCCTGGGTATTGATGTGAAAGGGTCGGGCATGTCTTGAAAGAGGTCTTGACTGTTGCCGAACGCTGCGCCGACGTCGTGACAGGAGTCTGGAGTCGTG
>NC_066509.1:22560625-22610625 GCF_024679095.1 Eriocheir sinensis
GTCGCTTCTTGATAGAATCTTCCTGCTTTGTTTTATGTTGCATGAACAAATGATTAGTTTAAAGTTTGTTCCTCCATGTAATCCACGGTGTTTGCCTCCCCACCAGCCTCGGGTGCTGTCGTGTCGTTCGTCAAGCTGCTCCGCTCCCCGCACACCAACGTGGCATGCAGAGCAAGCCGTGTGGGCGCCGGGAAACACTGCTGGCGATGGCCCCAAACTCAGAGACTTCGTCATTAAGGCTGGCATTGTACAACCTCTTCTGGAACTCATTAGACCAGACACAGAGGTAAGTTCATGAGGATGATTTCTTACATTTTATAATGGGATGCTTTACCATTCAGTGATGTATTCTTTCTTCACTTCAAAATTCAAGCACAAAGTGCAACAGTAAACTAATGTTTATAAGAGAAAAAAAAAACATAAGCTGTCTTCAGCATCTTCATTCCTGTAGCATCACTGCATCATAATGAATGTATTGCTGAGTGTAGATACACAGGTCTTTATTGAGCAGGCATGAAAAGGCGGCACCAGGTGGAAGGCCACAGCCACAGACGGCAGGCCAGTGCTGGTACACAATACGGTGATGGAGGCAGTGGTAGTGAACAGGGTTATAACTTGTTGGCTGCTGGAAGGTGTTTGAAGGATGGGTACTTTGAATTACGAGGAACTAATAAAGTAATGTAAAGACTAGAGATCAATTCTCAGGTCTGAGGACAAGTATCTTAACATAAATTCGTTAGTCATTCATTCATTATTGTCTTAGAAGATACAACAAAACCCAGTGAGGTGATGCCCCACCCGGACCGCTTCCTGCATGCATCAGTTATTTGTGTTTCATACCAGTGGGAGTGTAAAACAGTCACCAAAAGTATTGTAGGTTAACATGGCTCATTAATATTCACCCAGCAAAGGGTTATAAATGTGTTCATCTTCTCAGACTGCCGAGATCAACGAGGTGGACCGCCTGGGCCAGATGAGTGAGGAGTGCGGCGGACTGGACAAGACTGAGGACTGCAGCACCACGACAACGAGGCCGTGTACGAGAAGGCCCTGGATGGATATCATCGAGAAGTGTTCCGGCGAGGAGGAGGGCCCCGAGGTGAGCAGTACCACCAGTGGCCAGGCGTACGACTACTCTGCCGTGAACAACGTGCCTGAGGGTGGATTCTCTTTCTAGGACTTCAGTGTGTGTGTCTGGCAAGGGAGGAGCAGCAGCAGGCAGGGTGTGTGTGTTCCACGGAGGAATAATGTGATGATGTATCTAACCGTCGATCTCATTTGTCTAAGTGACCTCTGCAGCATGTTTTATTGGGCCTTCAGTGGACCCGCTGGTGCCTCAATGTTTTACTGGGCCTTCAGTGGACCCGCTGGTGCCTCAATGTTTTACTGGGCCTTCAGTGGACCCGCTGGTGCCTCAATGTTTTACTGGGCCTTCAGTGGACCCGCTGGTGCCTCAATGTTTTACTGGGCCTTCAGTGGACCCGCTGGTGCCTCAATGTTTTACTGGGCCTTCAGTGGACCCGCTGGTGCCTCAATGTTTTACTGGGCCTTCAGTGGACCCGCTGGTGCCTCAATGTTTTACTGGGCCTTCAGTGGACCCACTGGTGCCTCAATGTTTTACTGGGCCTTCAGTGGACCCGCTGGTGCCTCAATGTTTTACTGGGCCTTCAGTGGACCCGCTGGTGCCTCAGTGTTTTACTGGGCCTTCAGTGGACCCACTGGTGCCTCAATGTTTTACTGGGCCTTCAGTGGACCCATTGGTGCCTCAGTGTTTTACTGGGCCTTCAGTGGACCCACTGGTGCCTCAATGTTTTACTGGGCCTTCAGTGGACCCGCTGGTGCCTCAGTGTTTTACTGGGCCTTCAGTGGACCCGCTGGTGCCTCAATATTTTACTGGGCCTTCAGTGGACCCGCTGGTGCCTCAATGTTTTACTGGGCCTTCAGTGGACCCACTGGTGCCTCAATGTTTTACTGGGCCTTCAGTGGACCCGCTGGTGCCTCAATGTTTTACTGGGCCTTCAGTGGACCCGCTGGTGCCACTGTGTTTTACTGGGCCTTCAGTGGACCCGCTGGTGCCTCAGTGTTTTACTGGGCCTTCAGTGGACCAGCTGGTGCCTCTGTGTGTGTTTCAAAATTGTTTGCTTGATAGGCTGAAGCTTGAGGAATTCTGCGGATTACTTTTCATATCAGGTAATGGTTTTTTTACCTCTTTTTTTTTCTTACAATAAATTTATCTTTATAAACTGCCTAATGCATTTGACTCAAATGATATTTTGTAATATGGGACCAAATAAATTCGTGCCAGATGATGAAAAATTTGATCATCCAGCACAATGTATCCTTCTCAACCTGTCAAAGATATTTTCCTACATCAATAAAGTTAAAATAAGTTGTCTTGGTGCTAATTATCCTACAAATGTTATAAAAAGTCTCTTCATGCCTTTTATAGATTTTTTTTCATGTTAGGTTAGCTAAGGGCACTTGTGAAGTACTGTGGGTTATTAACTATACAAAGTAGTGTTGAGGGTTGGGTTTACTTTCCTTCAAGTTTTCATTCACACGTAGTCACGTACAAACACCCTGGCAGGCCTGGACGCTGAAGGCTGCGTAGTGTGACTGGCCACTCAACACTGACATGTCCTGCTTTCCTGACTAAGACTGTGACTGGTTACATGGGCATCATTGTTACAATCTCATATATATATATATATATATATATATATATATATATATATATATATATATATATATATATATATATATATATATATATATATATATATATATATATATATATATATATATATATATATATATATATATATATATATATATATATATATATATATATATATATATATATATATATATATATATATATATATATATATATATATATATATATATATATATATATATATATATATATATATATATATATATATATATATATATATATATATATATATATATATATATATATATATATATATATATATATATATATATATATATATATATATATATATATATAGCATATATATGATATAGCAATATCGTAAATCAAGCCTCTCTAAAAAATTCGCCTGTGCCACTAACGGGCTGGGGTCACCCAAGAGGTCCCTTTAGACCAGTGGTTTCCAAAGCACCAGTAGACTGTCTAGAGTCTAGACTCTAGACAGTCTACCAACATAATCAACAATATAAAAAGACAAAACGCCACTGCCCAGTGGTTGGGATAACCTTGGAATCCTGTTACTGTAAGCAGTGGCAGATCCAGATCCAGGTGAAGGGGGGCTGGTATACGAGATTATGGGCGCCATACCATATCATACTGTATATATATATATATATATATATATATATATATATATATATATATATATATATATATATATATATATATATATATATATATATATATATATATATATATATATATATATATATATAAAGTAATGGCAAATCCATCGCGCTTTTTTTTAAAAATAGAAATACGATAATGTTCGCAATTTCTTTTATTTATTTTGTACGTTTATATTTATTTTATTATTATTATTACTACTATTATTATTATTATTATTATTATTATTATTATTATTATTATTATTATTATTAGTAGTAGTAGTAGTAGTAGTAGTAGTCGTAGTAGTAGTACGTATTAGCAGTAGTAATAGTAATAGTAGTAGTAGTAGTATTGTTATTATTATTATAACTATAATTAGTAGGCTAGTAGTAGTGTTCACAGGAATGATACCCCCCAGATCTCAGTGAATCTTTGAAAGGGCACAGTTTAGGTTCTACAGGGGGGGGGCGCCCCCCACGCCCCCCGCCTGGATCCGCCACTAACTGAAAGGAATTTGTGCTGTTCCTGTTTGGCACGACGCTGTGTATAGATGCTGCCGCTAAGTCCCTGGTTGACTGAGTTCCCCATGATAATTATACTCTCCACCCATGACCTTGCCACATTGCTCAGTGCTTGGAGGAACTTTGTCTCTACCTCCTCTTCACCCTCCCACTGATAGCAAGTTAGCCCTGAACAACCCTCCTGTTTCCTCGCAGTACCTCCCTCCCTCCTATCTAGGGGTGGGCAGGTACCGTTAATTTGAGTACCGGTAATACCGGTACTATAAACTCCATTCCTGGTAGTACCGATCCGTTACCCGTACCTGCAAGGTACCGGTGCTGGTATCTTAGATGCTAAAGGTACTTTACCGGTACCTTAGCGGTATTAACGGTACCGGTACCTTAGCGGTACTAACGATACCGGTAACTAGTTCCGCAACTTAGTACCTGTCTCGCTAGTGCCGCTAAGGAGTCGGTGCTGCTTTTGTTTCGGAATCGCTAGTGCAGCCAGGAGTACGCACTCGTCATCTCTTTTCGCCTCAAGAGGGCGGCTGCCCATCGTGTGGTCCACCCCGGAGACAGTGTGTGTCAGGAGAGCGGAACTGCCTTGGTTCGCTGCCCTCCACCCTCGGCGTGTCTTCACCCCGACGCCATGCCACAGCTAAGTAGCCTTCCTCTCGCATCCCAGCGCCGCCAAGTTAGCCTTAGTTAGGTTAGAGCTTAGTGCTGCAGCGTGCTTGGTGTGTGAATGGGCTTCTGCTGTGTGGTGCGAGTGTTTTAGATTTCCTGTAATAAAGTGTACCGAGGTGTGCACGTGTCTGCTACCCCATGTGAACCCCTGAGCCCTGGAGGTCCTTCATGCGGGTGTGGGCGCTGCCACCCCCACGAGAGGTCTTCAAGAAGTACCCTCAAGCGCCAACACATTGCAAACCTCTTAAACAATTACTTTTCCTCGGTGTTTAATACTAACAGTCTTCCTCTCGCTACCACCAACACCAGTACTATTGTAAATCTCGAGCATGCATTGCCTAATTTTGAAATAACAACCGATGAAGTCCTTAAAGCTCTCCATTCACTTAAAACAAATAAAAGTCCTGGACCTGACAAAGTATATCCAACTCTGCTGAAAGAAACAAAGAGCGAAATACTCTCCTCCCTCACAACCGTATTCAATATGTTCTTGCGACAAGGCATCGTCCCTTCAGATTGGAAAAAGGCTAATGTGACACCGATTTTCAAGAAAGGAGACAAAAAAGTACCAGGTAATTACAGGCCCATTAGTCTAACTTCGGTTGTAGGTAAGCTACTTGAGGGCATAATTAGAGACAAAATTGTGAGTTACCTTGAAAGTCACTCATTGATTGGGGACTCACAACACGGCTTCCGAAACAAAAGATCCTGCCTATCAAACCGATTAACCTTTTATAACGACCTCTTCACTGTTTATGACGTAACCAAATCACTGGACGTAGTCTATCTTGATTTCCAGAAAGCGTTTGATAAAGTCCCGCATCATAAATTACTTTACAAATTAAAGCAAATAGGTATTGACGGTCAAGTAAACCAATGGATCGCGAATTGGTTGAGCAACAGACAACAAAGAGTAGTGATTGACGGATTTAACTCAGAGTGGGCGCCTGTCACTAGTGGCGTCCCTCAGGGCTCGGTCCTTGGCCCAGTGCTCTTCATTATTTACATCAACGACGTGGATGTTGGACTCAATAACCGCATTAGTAAATTTGCAGACGACACAAAGATTGGTAACTCGGTTCTCACTGACGAAGACAGGCAAAGCCTCCAAGAGGATTTGCACAAAATTTCATCTTGGTCGGATAGATGGGAGATGCCCTTTAACGTAGACAAGTGCCAGGTCCTTCAAGTTGGAACGAGGAATAAGAAGTTCGAATACGAAATGCGCGGCGTTAAACTCAAAAGCGTTCAATGCGTCAAAGACTTGGGGGTCAAAATCGCGTCAAACCTCAAATTCTCACAGCAATGCATCGATGCAGCAAATAAAGCGAACAGAATGTTGGGCTTCATTAAAAGAAACTTTGTATTCAAGAATAAAGATGTAATACTCCCGCTCTACAACAGTTTAGTCAGTCCCCACTTGGAATATGCGGTACAGTTTTGGTCCCCCCACCATGCAAAGGATATTGCTAAATTAGAAGGTGTTCAGCGTCGGGCAACGAAAATGATCCCTTCCTTGCGCAACAAATCCTACGAAGAAAGGCTTTCTACCCTTAACATGTTCTCTCTTGAGAAACGTCGCCTCCGAGGAAAACTGATCGAATGTTTTAAAATACTTAATGGTTTCACGAATGTAGACAGATCAACATTGTTTATGATCGATGACACTCTGCGCACGAGGAACAATGGCGTAAAACTCAGATGTAGACAAGTAAATTCGGACTGCACCAAATTTTTCTTCACCAACGTTGTAGTGCGAGAATGGAATAAGCTTCCACCATCAGTGGTCCAGTGTAACACGATTGACTCCTTCAAAAATAAGCTCGACCGTCACTTCCTTCAACTTAATATCAACTAGAGTAGATATGCAACGTTTTGGAGTCTTCTGATTAATGTAAAATCACTTAGGTTTAAGGACAGACCACCAAGTCTGGACCATGGGGTCTGTGTGGTCTGATTTTCTATGTAAATCTATGTAAATCTTTCTCTTTCACCTCTTGCTTTTTCCCTATGTTACCTATTTTCTCCATTTTTTTATCTTCTTTCTGTCCATATATTTCTATCACCCTCTCCTTCTCCTTCATATCTTTTACACTTTTCCCACTCACTCTCCTCTTACATCTTATTTCCTCCTCTTCTTTCAGCATATTATATATCATCCTCTCTCTCCTCTTCCTCATCTTCATTATATACTCAATTTCCTCCGCTCATGTTCTTCTCCACTACCCTCGTATTTTATACTCTTCTTCCTCTCCTTTTCCCCTTTCCTCATTCTATTACATATTTTCTATCATAGTCCTTTTTCTCCTCATCTTTCTCTTTAATATTTATTACGTGTTCCTTCATCACTTTCATATTTCATCCATCATTCTTTCTCCATCACTCATTTTTCTTCATCATCGTTCTCTATGTTCTTTATTACCTTCCTCATTTTCCTCTTCTTTTTCTTTATATATTTATTTATCACTTTTTCTTCATCACCTTCATATTTTACCCAGCCGTCTTTCTTTATCACTCATTTTTCTTCATCTTTTCCCTCCACGTTCTCCTCTCTTTCGTCTTCCTTGTCTCCATATATACTGCCTTTGTTCCTTTCCGTCCTTTATCATTCTTCATACTTTTTTTCACACTTTCGCTGCATATTCGTTTTTACTTTTCTTTTTACAACTTACTCTTCATCTTTCACTAATTTATTGCTTCATTTATTTGTTTCTTCTTGATCTTTCGTATCTTAAAACATTCTTCTCTCTCTTCTACATTTTTTCTCTATTCCTTATTTTGTTCGTTATCTTTTTCTGCCTCTTTTTGTTTATCTTTTTAATCCATTATCAATCTATTCCATTCATTTTTCTTTTTTTTTTCGTCTTAATATCCCTTCATTATTCTTTGTATTTTTCTTCCTCGTTATCTTTTCCTTGCCTTCTTTTCTCATCATTTTTTTATTTATTGTTTCTATATTACGGTTGATCTTTTTTTCATGTTTATTTTATTTTCTCTATTTTCATCGTTACCCTTTTTCTCTCATTCTCTCTCCTCATGTTCCTACCGTCTTTCTATGTTATACTTTATCTCATTTCTCCCATCGTTATTTTCTCTGTCCTATCTCTCTTCCTCCTCCTCTTTCTCGGTATCATTTTTATCTCCTTCTCTCTCGCGTCTCACTTTTCCACTAATATTTCCTTCGTCTATTTATCTCTCATTGCTTTCGTTCCCTTGTTGCCTCTTTTCTTCTCAACTTTCCACTTATATTTATTTTTTCTATATATTTTTCCTCATTACTTTCTAACCATTCCTCTTACCTCTTATTTCTCACTTTCCTCTGTTATTTTATCTGCCACATTTTCTTTCTCTCCTTTTCTTTTCCTCGAGTATAGTTTTTCTTTCCATCTTTTCTCGCTTCTAACGTTTCCATTATTACTTTTATCTATTATTCATCTTTCCTTTCTTGTTCTCTGTGTTTTCCTTCTGGCTTTCCCACCACCACACTCTCTCTCTCTCTCTCTCTCTCTCTCTCTCTCTCTCTCTCTCTCTCTCTCTCTCTCTCTCTCTCTCTCTCTCTCTCTCTCTCTCTCTCTCTCTCTCTCTCTCTCTCTCTCTCTCTCTCTCTCTCTCTCTCTCTCTCTCTCTCTCTCTCTCTCTCTCTCTCTCTCGCCTCACAACACGATGCCTTACACTCGCTAATCTCTTGCCGATCCTCCGTCTCCGCTCTTGATCCAATTCCCTTGATTCCTTGGTGACAGCCGACTCCCTCCTTCCCTCTTGCTCTCCCCTAGTTTATCATTCCTATAGAGTTCCTTAGCTTAAGGTTGGTTACAGTTTGCATATACTTCCTGAGCTTACATTTATCTTATATTCCTGTAGATTTCCTTAGTGTGTGTTTCTTACTCATTGTCGTAATTCCTCACTGATAGCCTACTCATTTCATCTCATTCTCGTTGCGTTAGTCTATCATTTCTACATAGTTTGTAAGCTTATATTTCTTTATCATTTTTATAGACTCCCGTAGCCACATATACTTACCATTTGTATAGACTTACTTAGCTTATATTTGCATCGACTCATTTCCACTGATTCCTTATTGATAGCCGACTTTCTGTCCCTCTCGCTCCATCATTTGTATGGACTCCTTCAGCCTATACTTGTTTATTATTTCTACAGACTCCGTTACCACATGTTTCTAGAGTTATAAAGGAGCTGATGTGCTCATTACTAATAGTGAATAGCTTACGTCTTTTGCTGAGCTTATTCTAATCCTTCTCACCTGTTTCCTTTGTTTATTTTAGTGTTTGTTTAGATTCCTTATATTTATCTATCTATCTGTCTATCTATCTATATCTATATTTATCTATCTAATCTATATCTATCTATCTATCTATCTATCTATCTATCTATCTATCTGTCTATCTATCTATCTATCTATCTATCTATGTATCTATCTATCTATCTAATCTAATCTCTCTCTCTCTCTCTCTCTCTCTCTCTCTCTCTCTCTCTCTCTCTCTCTCTCTATATATATATATATATATATATATATATCTATCTATCTATCTATCTATCTATATATATATATATCTATATATATATATATATATATATATATATATATATATATATATATATATATATATATATATATATATATATATATATATCTATATATATATATATATACACACACACATTGTACCGCTTTCGACTCCTGTAAAACCTGTAACCCGTTTGAAGTTTATATTTTTATTCCAAAGTATAGACTCTTCAGACCTCCCTCTCAGATTTGAATCCAATGTATAATTTAAAGTAAATATTTTAACTCTAACAAAGGCCTTAATCTACTCTAGTACTTCTTAATCTTGTATTAAACACTTCATTGCCAACACAATTATAAAATGTATTATTTAAGACTTAATCTCTCTATAAAAGCTTAAATAACTCGGACATTTCTACACTCGTACTAAAATTTTCAATCTTTCTAATACATAAAAAAAGTACCTACTATGAGCTTACTAAGACTAAAAGATTCATCATCGTCATCACCACCAGCAGTGGCTGCAGGTGATGCTGATTGACGTCTTAATCTTGATAATCTCCCGGCACACACCATTTTATATGTTTTTGTTTCTAATGACAGTAAAGCCTTCCAAACATTCACATAATAAAGGTTCTAATATTTCAAACTCCCAATTCATCATGATTTTTCCACCGTCTTCAGTGCGTTTCAACGCCATTTATTTTTTCATTCATTAATTCTGACTTATGTAGTGCCTTCAACCATTTTCACAACGCGCTTTTCATAATTTTAGCAAACTGGAATTCTTTTCTCTTTCCGTTCATTCAGTGTCTAACGGATCCTTTCTAATGCCACTTCCTTATCCGTGTAAAGCGCATTGTAATTTTATTTTATTTTCAGTCACACTATTACGCTGTGTTCATTTTCTTCCTGCCCAATTCATCCGTTCACACACCACCTACTTCGTAACGCAAGTAAACTCAACGTGCATATTGTCTTTAGTTCTTTCATCTCACTAACTATTTTTTTTTCTCGATTATATGTGTTCGAATGCCGCCTGAATTCGAAATAAACTAAACTATTTATTTTCTTTCCCTTACAACTCTTTTAAAGCTACTTACTTCCCAGCCTAATAAGTCTTCCAGTGCATTATGTATTTACTTTTTTGTTATATTTTTTACTCTTCAACTCCACCATCTCGCAGCTTCTCATTCCTTTTATTTTTTTTCTTATAACTGTTCAGATGCCGCATACTTCGTAATAAGTATGGCATTTATATTCCCTTTTTCGTTTAAGTGTTTTAATGCGACCCGTGTCCTCATCAAAGTAGCTTCACAGCATATGTTTTACTCATCTTTCTTCCTTTACTCATATTTTTCCCTCTCTTCACGCCCACCGCCTCGCTGCATTTATTTCCGCCTCTTATAAGTGTTCCAGAGCCGCCTACTTCGTAATAAACTAACCGATATATATCAATTTATCTTATGACTGTTTTCTCACCTACTTCATAAACCAATTACTCTTCTTTTACTTATATTTTTTCGCTCTCTTCAGCTCCACCTCTCAACTTTTTATTCCTTTCTCTTATAAGTGTTTAAAGGCCGCTTTCTTCTAAATCAATGCAGTTATTTATATTCATTTCTCTTACAAGTGTGTTAATGATACTTGTATCCTAATTCATATAGGTTCACAATCCATTTTTTATCTTTATTCTTCTACTTATATTTACCCTCTCTTCAGCTCCGCCGCCTCCCCGCTTTTTATTCCTGTCTCCAGTTTCAATCCCCAACACAATGAATACACACGTACGCACCTTGTACTACTCCTCCTGCTCCTGCTCTCCCTCCTCCAATTTCCTTCCCATTTCCCTCCCTTCCCTCCACTCCCTTTCGCCATCTCGTCCCTTCCCTCCCGTCTCCATGCCTCCCCAACCCTTCCTTCCCTTCCCTTCCCCAAGATGATCCACTTCCTTTCGCCTCCTCCTACTCCCTTGCCTCCCATCCCCTCCTTTCCCCTCCCCTTCCTTACACTTCCCGCCCCTCTCTTCCCTGGGGGTTCGCTTCCCCTTTGCCTTCCCTCCGCTCCCTTCCCCTCTCCTCTCCTTCCTTCCTCCCCCCTTTCACCTCCCCCTGCACGCTAGGTCAGCAAGGATTAATGTGGCGGGAACACAACGAGACAACACTTTAAGGAAACACTGGGAGGCGAGTTTTTTGGGGGAGGGATTGGAAGGAGTTTCTCGAGTGTTTTTTTTCTTTTCATTCTGTCCGTCTGTCTGTACACACACACACACACACACACACACACACACACACACACACACACACACACACACACACACTTTTTTTGCTCGTGTATGCTTATGAGAGAGAGAGAGAGAGAGAGAGAGATTTACAAAGAAAATCAGACCACACAGACCCCATGGTCCAGACTAGGTGGTCCGTCCTTAAACCTAAGTGATTCTACATTAAACAGAAGGCTCCAAAACGTTCCATTTCAACTCGTTATTATTAAGTTGAAGGAAGTGACGGTCGAGCTTGTTTTTAAAGGAGTCAATCGTGTTACACTGGACCACTGACGGCGGGAGCTTATTCCATTCTCGCACTACAACGTTGGTGAAGAAAAATTTGGTGCAGTCTGAATTTACTTGTCTACATTTGAGTTTAATGCCTTTGTTCCTCGTTCTCAGAGAGAGAGAGAGAGAGAGAGAGAGAGAGAGAGAGAGAGAGAGGATAAACAAACAAACTATCAAGCAGACACCTGTCAAAAGTTAAAGAGTGAAACATCAACAGAAATAGAAAACGAAAGAAAACAAAAGAAAAACACGAGGAAAGAAACACCAGGACAACAAAACAAACTGGTGTTGCTGGTGTGACAATTTTTTGTTGCGAGGAGGGAAAGGGAAGAAAGAGGAGGAGGAGGAGGAGGAGGAGGAGGAGGAGCAAAGAGGAGAAAGAGGAAAGAAAACAACACTGCAACACTTCCGGAAATCCAGTGTTACTTTATAGAGCGAATCTGTGAAAACCTAAAATTGTGTTGTGTGTCATGCAAGGAAAGGGGAAGAGTGAAGGAAGAAAGGAAGGAAGGAAAGAAGGAAGGAGGAAGAGGAAAGAGGGAAGGAAGAAAAAAGGGAAGAATGATGGAAGTGAGCATAAAGGAAAGGCAGGGAAGGAAGAAGGAAGGGAGAGAATGAAAATAAATAAGGAAAAGGGAAGGGCTGAAGAAAAGAGAATGATAAGGAAAGCAGAATGAAAGAAAAAGAAGTACAGAGGCGAGAGAGGAAGGGAGGTAAGAGAGCGCGAAAGAAAGGAAGAGAAAGAAGGGAAGGAAAGAAGCGATAGAAAATTAAATTGAGGGGAAAATTATAGGATTTGTAGATAAGAGTAAATGAGAGGCGAAAAAAGTGAAAAATGTAATAAAAGAAAAAGCCAAAAGGTCGAAAATAAAATAATAAGTACAGTAGAAAGAGAATCCAAGGATGAAAAAAGAGACACCAACGGAATGAAGTAAATGAGAAAGAGAGAAAGGGAGGACGAAAGGGAAGAGGAAATAAATGAGAGAAACGAAGAAGGGAAGGAAAGAAGGAAGGAAGGATGAGACTACGGAATATTAGAAGGGAGGGATGCATGGAAAAGCGGAAGGAAAGGCAGGAACAGAGGAAAAAGAGAAGGAAAGGAAGAAGGAAGGAAGGTAACCAGGAAGAAATGAACAAAGAAATAAGAGAAGGGAAGAAAGAAGGAAGGAAATCAGGAAAAAAGGAACTAAAGAAGAGAAGGGAAGGAAGAAAGGAAGTCAGGAGAAGGGGGTTTAAGGAAGAAAGGAAGGAAGTAGAAAAAAACGAAACTAAGGAAGAAGATAAGAGAGGGAAGAAAGGAAGAGAGGAAAGAAGGAGAGGAAGGAGGAAATGTGCGAGTAAGGAAAGATGAAAGATAGAAAGGAACCAAGGAAGAAGAGAAGGGAAGGATTCAAGAAGAGAGAAAGGACGGAACGGACGCAAGAGACGAAGGGAGGCAGGAAGAACAAAAGTAAGGAAATATATGGAAGAAAAGGAGGGAAGGAAGAAAGAAAGCCATCACTATAAAGAAGGAAGAAGACAACTAATGAAAACACACACACACACACAAAAAAAAACGGCCCGGTAGCTCAGTAGATAGAGCATCTGCCTCACAACCAAAAGGACCGGGGTTCGATTCCCCGGCCGGGCGAAGATAAGTTGGGTTTATCTTCTTTCATGTGTAGCCCCTGTTCACCTAGCAGTGAGTAGGTACGCGACGTAAGGCAAGGAGTTGTGACCTCGTTGTTGCGGTGTGTTGTGTGTGAGTGGTCTCAGTCCTACCCAAAGATCAGGACTACGAGCTCTGTGCTCTTCCGTAGGGGAACGGCTGGCTGTCTCGAGAGAGACCCGCAGCAGACCAAGAGGTATACAGGTATACCCCCTCCCCAACACACACACACACACACACACACACACACATACACACACACACACACACACACACACGGTACTCTTGGGCCTGGAAACAAATGGTAAAGGAGATTCAATTGCATTATGTTTTTCTATCTTAGAATGTCTGATTAGAGGAATGAAAAGGCGGATATTTGAAAGCTGAATAAAGGAAGGAATTGTGTGGTTATTATTTGGTTCTTTCCTTTCTCTCTCTCTCTCTCTCTCTCTCTCTCTCTCTCTCTCTCTCTCTCTCTCTCTCTCTCTCTCTCTCTCTCTCTCTCTCTCTCTCTCTCTCTCTCTCTCGGCAGCATTTTTCTCATGGCTTCCTAATTAATTAAAGGAAAAATGATTGCAAATGAGCCCATGATTGGATGACTCCGATTTTATAACTATTATTATTACAATTATTACTACTATTATTACCGGTACTACTACTACTACTACTACTACTACTACTACTACTATTACTACTACCAGCATAATCATCATCACCATCATTAATTATATGAAAAACCTGATTACAATGATTTTTTTAGGTGATAATAAATGATCTTCCTTCCACTTCCTCACCTTTAAATCATTCACATCCTTCGGCTCGATCATCTTTACCACATTTTCTTCAGGTATTATTACAACATTTGATATTAAGCGACTAAGGAAGGACGGAAGGAAGGAAGGAAGAAAGAAAGGAAGGAAGGAAGGAAGGAAGGAAGAAAGGAAGGAAGGAAGGAAGGGAGGAAGGTAGGAAGGAAGGGAGGAAGGAAGGAAGGAAGGGAGGAAGGAAGTGATGAATTGTATCATGCATCTGTGAAATTCTTAACTGTGTTGCGTTATTCAAGGAAGAAAGAAGAAAAGAAGGAAGGATGGAAGGAAGGAAGGACAGGATGGAGAAAAGGAAAGAATGGTATGTAATAATAAGGAAGAAAGCAGAAAGGATGAATAGGATGAATGGATGGATAAATGAAAGGAATAATACAAAGGGAAGAAAATAAATAAATGAATGAAATGTATTAGAAATGGAAAACATAAAAGTATTCTGAGTGTGAAGGAAAGGAAGAGGAAACAAGGCAGGAAGGAAGGAGGCAAGGTGTAAGGAAATATGGGAAGTAAATGAAGGAAGAACGAAAGAAAACAAGGAAACGTTTAAATACAACACAAAATACACCGTAAGCAACTTTGAAATTAATAAAGAAAGAATGAATTAAAGAAAACAAGAAAATGAGAGAAATATAACAGTAAAACACAAACCTTAATAGCACACAAAAGCACAGGAAATACAACATGAAAAGATAGAAGAATTAAAAATAAAGAAAGACAGAGAAACATCACCATAACACACAACTCCAAAGTTCAACATAAAATCAAATTAAAAAGAAAAAAAATAATAATATAACAAAACAGAGAACACAGCTAAAGAAAAACTAAAGATATAAGAACATAAATTACAACATCAATACAACACGCAACACTCCAAAATGCACGAAACACATTGAAGGAAAAACATAGAAAAGGAAAAAATACAAGACAAAACCAAATGCAATATCTAAGAAAACAAAGAAATATATACACGCAATATACTGCAACAAACAACAAACATCAACAACATCAGCAACAACCATAAAACAGGTGGAAAGCGATACTCTCTCTTCTTCTACTTCCAATAACACTAACTGCTGCTTTCAATCGCCCCCCCCCCCCCCACCGCCACCACCACCACCACCACCTCCTCCTCCTCCTCCTCCACCTCACACCTGTATCATCCACACCTGCCGACGGAAAAACTCCTCTCTCGTCATGTAATTGACGATGAAGGGAAGAGAACGGGAGGAATGGGTGAAGTGAAGATGGTGAAGGGTGGAAAACGTGAAAGGGAAAGAGGAGAGTGAAGGATGAAGGGAAGGGTGAAGGGAAGGGTGAAAGGAAGGGTGAGGGGAAGAGGGTGAGGGGATGAGGGTGAGGCGGAAAGAGTGAGAGGAATAAGGCGAAGAAGGAAGAAGAGAAGAAAGTAATAGACAAATGGATGTGGTAAAAGAAGGAAAAAAGAAGAGTAATGAGTGAGAAATAAGGGGAAGAGTGTGTTCGTTCGTTCGTTCGTGTGTGTGTGTGTGTGTGTGTGTGTGTGTGTGTGTGTGTGTGTGTGTGTGTGTGTGTGTGTGTGTGTGTGTGTGTGTGTGTGTAAAGCTTATATTCCATGAAATCAACAACAAAAAATGTCTATCGCACGGCTTAAAACATTTTCAGGTTCACTTAAATTAATGAAAACCTTAAAATTCCGCCAAAAATATCCTCGCCATGAATTGCAGATGCAGAAGAGTATAGACAATTTTTCCCCGCCAAGTCAGGCGTCGCGAGGCATGCCAGGCCGCGGCCAGACTTTGATTCGCCGAGTTTCTGCTCCTTCCTTCCTCGCCGCCGCCGCCTGTCAGCCGAGCGGTAACCAATGCGCGTCACGACCCTTCATTGTTTCGCCTTGATCGGTTTCTCCCTCGCTCGCTCCCCGGGCCACTGAAGGTCAGGACGCTGTGTTTATTTCACGTTGATGGAACTGCGTTTGGGGCCCGCTTGTGTGTGTCCAGATCAAGACGTCCTGGGATTCATGTTTTCGTTTTCGGTACGTTTTTTTTTTTTCTTTTTTTTTTTCCTTAAGGGCAAGGAGGCAGCTCAGGAGTAAAAAAGAAAAGGAAACAAAAAGCCCGTTAGTGTTACTCATAGGTATGACTCATTCTTTAAAGGGGTGTCTAAGGTATTGTGTAATCAAACGTAGACTGACATACTTGCTCTTTGGATCAAGACGTCTTACAATCTATTTGCTGTTGTGTTCAGTATGACTAACTAAAAAGGTTATTTGAGGCAGTTTTGGGGATTAAATGTTCACTGACATGGTGTGTCTTCGAATGAAGGCGTCCAGAGCTTCCCTAGAATGTTTCGGCGAGGTTCAGGCTGACTGGTGGGCCTGAAAAGGTTAAAGAGATGAGTAAATTAACTTTAATGTGTGTATACGCCTCGTCTTCGTGCCGAGGCGTCCAGGGGTTCACGAAGGTGTCTTTCTGGCGTGTGGTAGGAAGACTGGAATGACTTACGTTTTCTTAAAGGGTTATCTAATTAGTGTGTTCAGAAACAAATATATTAAGGTTTCCTGATTATTGTAACGGCCACAGTGTTCCAAGTTAACGTAACGATGACTCGCGGCGTACTGCACACACTCCCTCACTACGAGGCGTCGAGGTGAGACGAAACCAACGACAGCTTCTTCAGTGCTTCTCGCCTTCGATGAAATGCACACACTTCGCCTCAATTTTTTTCTTGGCATATTTTCTTTATAATATTACAAACGAATAAAAAAAGATGCCATCGCTGTTCAGGCAGAGCCAGATGACGGTGCTCCAAAACGAATCAGTTCAGGTTCCTGAGGTGTCTCGAGAGGATTCGAATCGTATAGAAGAACTTGTTATTGGGGGGGACAGTTTGGGAGTCACTGTTACAGACTACTCTTTTCCTTTTTATATGATGACAACTGAATTACTATAATGAACCTTATTTTTGACACCTTAATTACTATACACCTTATTCTATATGATATATTAACGTTTATATGATTACACCTTAATTCATTATATTGTACCTTAATTTCCATGTTTCTACCTTCGTATCCTCCGCCTTTGCAAACACGGTATGTAACGACGATTTGCTTCACGCAAGGAAGGCGGACCCAGACACACGGACTACAATTTCCCGGCGACCCTCCAACTGGCGGTACTTCCTGGAACACTCCATCGCCCGCCGCCACACACTGCACGCCGCCAAGCAGCTCACGACACTAATGGCTTGGTTACGACACTTAATTGGCTGGCTTACCTCACGCCGCCGACACTCGCTGCTCCATCCTCGGCAGAGATTACTCGCCACAGACAAACACGGACACACAGACACAAACACACGCTTGGCTGATTGACTGTAAACTGGAGGGAGGAGGCGGAGGGGAATGCCGCGAATCAGCGAGGCGGGGTAACGCGAGGCTTAGTGATAGAAATTGCTCGCATTTCGTGGTTAACTTTACTAAACAAATGCCACCTCTTTCCGCTAAACGGGTAAACATAATACAGAACAGTGTATGCAGTAATTCTGTCTAGCATTAAGTGAAAGTATGAATGAAGAAATACGATGGGACTTTTATTAGAGGAGGAGTATTGAGTAAATCACACGAAATAGAAAATGACTGTCCAGCTGAGCAGACGCGGCGGCTATGTGGCGGGTGGCGGGGCGAGGCTAGGCCAGTGTGGTTACCTGCCGACCAGACACTAGGGCGAGGCTTTACATCTATTCAATAACCAATTAATATGTCATTATTGCCATCGCTATTCACACGCACCTGCCAAAGTGAGCCTTGCTATCACTTAAACTTAAGGAAAATAAATCATTATAGTAATTATTTTCCTTGAGAGTGAACAACAACTGGCGAGTCACTTCGAACCCCTTTCCGGACCCTTGAGCGACGCGCGGGGCTGCTCGAACACCACGATCCTCGTACGGCGGCTCATTTTCTTTGTGAAAACAAAAACAACAATACGCGTCACTATAAACGAATACAAGCACGATCAATAAGTTACCCGGAGTGAAGAGAAGACGTCACAAGGAAAAATACATTGGTGCTAGCAGAGACCAGTCACCATGAGCTTTATACAGACGAACAAACACAGGCATCAGTTTGTTTCAACCCGTCCCTCCCTCTTTCCTCTCCCACCTCCCACGGGCATGTATTGGATGGCCTCTCAGGTAGGCTAATAAACGTAACTTTGACATAAAACAAAAAGTAAAGTACATGAACTTACTTACTAACCCAGGCGTAAGGGAGAAATAACACCTGATGCTTTTAGTTTGTTACGAGACACTGTTACTTCTTCAACTCATTTAAACCAGTGGGAGTGAAGGAAAATAATTTGGTATGCCATTTTTCTCCTCCGAGAAGTTCATAGTGGCTCTTGGCTGTACAACCTTGACTTCTCAAAACAACGTAAGGATTATGAGACAAATTCCCTCCTCAAACCACTCAGTGAAGGAAGCGAAATTAAGGGTGTCGTCTTTCCCCGACAAGTTAAAAGGGAGGCAGAGGTCGCTTGGCTGTTTGAGTGTGACGTGGATTTCTTAAACGTGAGGGTTACGAAACGCTATAGTTACCTCTTCGTTTAAACCAGAGAGAGAGGGAAAATAATTTGGTGAACTTGGTGAATCATTTCCGTGCCTTGAAAAGTATCAGAGGAGGCTGAGGTCGCTTGGCTGAGTGAGTGTGACCTTGACTTAACCAGCGTGAGGGAAACCTGGCGCACGTCGTTTTCTTTGGGGCCGGGAGTGAGGGAGGCCGTGGCGGCGATGGACGGGCTCGTTGGAGAGGCACTTCGGCGGGCCAGCGGCGCGCGAGGCGGTGCAAGGAGAGATAGGCCAAGTCCGTGACAAGAGTTGGCGAGGAAAAAGTATGATGGCGTTTGTAGCTTGGCATTACGAGAGGTGACAGCGTGCGTGCGAGGTGTGTTCCTTACCTCCTCCTCCTCCTTCTTCTACTCTCCTTTCCTCCTTCTTCCCCCCTCCTTTCCTCCTCCTCTCCTCCTCCTTACCCCCTCCTCCTCCTACTCTTTCCACTCTTATTCTCCTCCTTCTTCCACTCTCCTTCCCGCCTCCTCCTCCTTCAAGCCAGTGTGTGAGTGTAAGACGTGGAAAAAAAAGGTAGTGATGGAGATTTAAATATTGGAGTGTGTGAGATGGTGTGTGATGTGATAGTGATAATTTGAAGATTAATGGTGAGTTGGTGATGATAACATTTTGGTGGTGGTGGTGGCGATAACATTTAGGTGGTGGTGGTGGCGATAACATTTCGGTGGTGATGGTGGTGGTGATGGTTAATGGTCTAGTGGCGGCGGTGGGATTGCCTTCCATCTCCAGACAGGGTTTGTGCCTAAATAACACACCTGCGTGGATGAGGCTAGACAGGTGGGGTTGTGTTCGTCTTAGCAACAAACAAATAAAAGAATGTGTGTCTGACTTAACACACCTGAGTGGATGAGGTTAGACAGGTGGGGTTGTGTTTGTCTTAGCAACACACAAAGAATGTGTGTCTGTCTTAACACACCTGAGTGGATGAGGTTAGACAGGTGGGTTGTGTTTGTCTTAGCAACAAACAAAGAATGTGTGTCTGACTTAACACACCTGAGTGGATGAGGTCAGACAGGTGGGGTTGTGTTTGTCTTAGCAACACACAAAGAATGTGTGTCTGTCTTAACACACCTGAGTGGATGAGGTTAGACAGGTGGGGTTGTGTTTGTCTTAGCAACACACAAAGAATGTGTGTCTGTCTTAACACACCTGAGTGAATGAGGTTAGACAGGTGGGTTGTGTTTGTCTTAGCAACAAACAAAGAATGTGTGTCTGACTTAACACACCTGAGTGGATGAGGTTAGACAGGTGGGTTGTGTTTGTCTTAGCAACAAACAAAGAATGTGTGTCTGACATAACACATCTGAGTGGATGAGGTCAGACAGGTGGGTTGTGTTTGTCTTAGCAACAAACAAAGAATGTGTGTCTGACGTAACACATCTGAGTGGATGAGGTCAGACAGGTGGGTTGTGTCACTTTAAAAACACAAGCAAAGGAAGTGAGTTTCTGAGTTAAAAACTCCTAAATGGTGGGATTAGACAGGCAGGGATGTATTCATCTTAGCAACAAACAGCAAAAGAGGTAGGGAGTTATAATTTAATAGCACATCTGTCGGAAAGTTGAACGGGTAGAGATGCGTTCTCAGCCACAAACAAATAAGAAAACTGGACCGTTCTGAAAGCTGACATTTGACATTGTTTTAATCAATTATTTCATTTGTTACAGTAAAGGAAGCAGCTCAAGGGCAAAGATAAACAGGAACACTGAAGGCCGCTAGCACTGCTCCTGTAGGAGAAAGTCGAGAAGGGTGGCCAAAAGGGAGGTCATCTACACCGAATTGGTTATCATTAATATTCTAAAGCTATTGAACCTCGTCACAGGCTCATTACAACAGGCTTCAATCTCCAGTCAAGGCTCTCTGATCACGCGTGCGCCAATTAGCGACTCATCAGGGTGCTGGGCAACAAACACACCTCATGAACCAGTCCTGAACGGCATGTGTGTTGAACTAAATATGTGTTCTGCGTGTGCCGAGGCCTTGCTGAGTTTACTGTTTGCGATTATCACATTGTTACTGCGAGATGTGTGACCTGTTGGAATGTTGTCACTGCATCGTCGTCTTCTTAGGTAAAATTGGTCCATTCTTTGTTGGCATTCTGTTTTTTCTTACTATACTTTTCTAACTTAACTTTTCTTTACTCACAGACGTTTACTTTTATCACTTTGTCACTATTCTTGTTCGCCTTCGGGTGTGAGGCGGAATATTGTCACTGCATCATAATATCTCAGATTAAATTGGGCCATTCTTTTGTGCCATCTTGTTTTACGTGACTTCGTTCTCCAGGCGCCAGGTGACCTTAATAAAATATTAGACAGGATTGCAACTGATTTCTAGTTACACCTGACGAACTATTCCCAGCCGTCTCCACACCCCATCGCTTCCGTTTCGTTCCGTTCCCTTCCCTTCCCTTCCCTTGTTTAGTATATTCTAAGCTCAAACTCAGTGCTCGGGTACACACACACACACACACACACACACACACACACACACACACACACACACACACACACACACACACACCCGCGCGCGCACACACACACACAAAAAAACTCCTGTCTTCAATTTTTACGGGCAAAGTCTGGAGGAGTCTTGTTGTCAACTTAATGTCTCAAGTTGCACGCAAACCTTACGAGCTGTTCCGAACACACACACACACACACACACACACACACACACACACACACACACACACACACACACACACACACGCGCGCGCGCACACACACACACACACACACCTGCACGCCCAAGAGAGAAGTGCCTCCTCCGCTGTTGTCTATTGGCTCACACCACCTCCAGGCTGTCCAATCCACCAAACTACTCGGCATCACCGTAGACAACCAACTCAACTGGAAGCTCCACGTCTCCAACACCGTCAGAGCAGCCTCCTACAAGCTGTACATGCTGCGTAGACTCAGGACGCTGAGGGCACCGGCTGCTAAGCTGTGCAGTATTTACACATCTTTCATACTCCCAAAGCTCATGTACGCCTCCCCGGTGTGGTCATCGTCCCTTACCCTCACCCAAGAACAGCAGCTTGAGAGGGTTCAAAAGAGGGCATTCAGGGTCATTTTAGGCCCTGACTACCACGCCTACGACAATGACCTGACCACCCTGAGTCTCCCGAGGCTCTCTGACAGACACCAGGACACCCTCAGAAAATTCGGCGTCTCCCTGCTTCACCATCCTCGCCACCACCATCTCCTGCTACCCGACGCCCCTTCCCCCGCCCGCTTCACCAGACACCACAACATACTCACGCCTTCAGAGCGCCGCGAACTGATCGTTACAAACTAAGCGCAGTACTAGCGATAGTGAGGATTATAAACAATGCCCAGCAGTGATAGTCAATCCCAACGGGTCGCGGTGCAGATTAACACCTCACCGCCACCCTCTCAGTGCTCCCTTTACACCACCCTCCCTTCCCCTTTTGTCTCTATTTTTAGCTCTCCTAAACCACCTCCAACCCTCCCCTCCCCCCCTCTAGTGTAGCCTATTTAGTATCATAGTTTATTGTATTTCCAATTTGTATATTTTCAGCCTTACGGCTGCCATACTTTAATAACCCTATTATTTTTATTATTATTATTATTATTATTATTATTACACACACACACACACACAAAACACCACCACCCACATCCCCCAAACAGCATTGACCCTCCAAACACCACCCACCCACCCAAACACCCAAACATCCCCCTACCCCCCTCCAATCCCCCTATCTCCCCACCCCACAAGCCGTTCTCCAATCTTCACAGGCCGTTCCCAGACACTCCCCGGCACCGCGACGGCTCGCCAGGCCCTCGGGGCGGCGGCGCTGAGTGGCCCTCGCCGTGATGTAAGGTCAGAAGAGGCGGCGTCGGGCGGGGTAATGGCAGGCTCCGAGCGTTTAATAGGTGCACACGCTCCTTACGGCCTTGATTTGCCTGCTGACGGAACAGTGACGGCCGACGCGAGTGAGGTCTTTATTAGTTTTTTTTTCCCCTCACCCTCACCGCGCGACGTAAGAGGGCGAGGGCTTGGCATGGCTGGCGTTCTGGTCTAGTCCTTTGGCGTGGCCTGAGCGTGTTGCCCTCAATCGTGTGCCGGAGAGGAGGTGCCGAGGGGGTGGAAGATAACGTGTGAGCTCTTGGTCTCGCTCTCACCGTGGCTACAGTGTGTCGGCCTTAATTAAGAGTGACGCGAGGTGAAGAGGGCGAGGACTGGAGGAGGAGGGGTACGGGTGGACTCTCGTTCTCGCTTTCGACATGGTTAAAGTGTGTCGCCCTTAATTATGAGTTGTGACGCGAGGAGGTGAAGAGGCAGAGGCCGAGGACTTGAGAGGCTCTTAATCTCGCCCTCGTTGTGGCCTCATGCCGTGACGATGTTCTCCCTCACACTCCAAGGCGAACAAAAAGCAGTAAAAGCATGACGAAAACGAAGAAAAAAGGAGCACGTGAGGAACACGAATGGCCCGGTCTAATCAAAAGAAGGGACGATGCACTGATGACATTTGTCCAACTACTCCAGGGCGAATAGGGATCAATAACAGTGTGATGGGAACGAAGTGAAACGAAACAAGACACAAATATAGAATGACGTAATGATTTAAGAAGGGACGATGCATTGATGATATTTCGCCTCATACTCCAAGGCGAATGCGAAATGGTAGTATGTGACAAGCACGACGACATGTGATGCAAGATGATAAGAAAGAATGACCAAATATACTCCGAGGTGAATATGCATCAACAAAGTCAGGTAAATCACGATATAGAAAAAGAGAATGCTGCAAATTAATTGGAGAGATAATGATGGATTGGTGATAGCATTGATGATTTTCTGCCTCACACTTCGAGGCGAACGAAAGGAAAGGAAAGGAAGGGAAAGGAAGGAAGGAAAGGAAGGGAGGGAAAGGGAAGGGAATTGGAATGGAAGGAAAGGGAAGGGAAGGGGAAATGGAGAGGGTGACAGCTGGGAATAGCTCGTCGGGTGTAACAAGAAACCAGTTGCAATCATGTGTAATTTCCCTGCCCTGATAATGATCCAATATGTAATTTACGTCATACAAAATCTTGGTTACATTTTCAGGAAGATGCATCACTAATTAAGGTCACCTGGTACATTATTCACCTGTCATGTGTCACCTTGCTTGATTCTGACCTTTTCTATCCTGTAATTATTATTATTTTTTTTGTCTTGTATTACTTTTTATGCATTTTTTCTTATAAGAGACAAATTTAGTGTTCTATTTCATTACAACGTCCATCTTCATGTTGCAATTCCTTTAACTTTTTCAGTTAGCTGCCAGTATATTCATCCTTACCTGTTGTGTTGTACTGAAGTACGAAAGGGAAATAAATTCTAAAGGGAAGAAATGTATGAGGAGTATTGTAATTATAAAAGCAGTTTGGCAGTTCTTACAATTTTCTTACATTACAATTTTACATTTTAAACAAACCGCAGTATTGTACTTATAATGCCAGGCTTCATTAGGTGCTCTTCTAATTATACCACCTGTTCTTTGATGACTGGTGTGGTAATTATTGGCTTGACAAGTACACTTTTACATTTCCGTAAAAAGTAATTGTGCAGCTAAGCTCACTCACTTAATTAACTGCTTGCATAAACTTGTTGCCGGCCTATTCTGCTTATTGAGGCCATGACTTATTTGTTTATGACATTTACTTGCTAATGACTTCCTCCTTTTACCCAAAACTAAATTAGCTTACATTCTCAAACAGAATTATAGTTGTTTAGGATTAACTTTCGACTCTAAGAAGGAATTATAACACAAGGTCAGTTAAAGAGGACAGGGAAAGAAGACACGTAAAGAGAATATGAGACAGGTCACTTTTGAGTCCTGTCCGATAAGAACGACAGTAGACCAGGCAAACGAGACATGAGGAGACAGCTAAGGCGAATAGAAAAGGGCAGGTAATGAGGTCGGTGAAGGAGACAGGTAGGAAAGGACAGGTAATGAAACAGCTGAATGAAAAGATTTGGTAGATGAGACGCGTTGGGCAGATAAAAAAAGGACAGGTAATGAGACAGGTGAACGAGAGGCAAGGTAGCTGGGTAAGGCAGGTAAATGAGTCAGGTGAATTAAAACTGGCAGGTACCGTCTTGGCCCGCGGCGCCGCGGCTCCCACGCTTCAACACTAACTGGCCGCCTAACGTCCCCGCGACAGGTGCCGCCCAGTGACTCCTGTTCCGCCAGTCTGGACAAGGCTGGGCGGCGAGGATTTTTAAAATTCTTTGGTGACAGCGAAAAAAAAAAGTTGAAGGACTGAGCGTTCAACTCTGCATAGCCACGTCTTTTTATTTTTTGCTTCTTTTTCGCACTTGTATATTTTATTTATTTATATGGCTTTATCTTTATATATTTTTCTGTATTTTATTTATTTATGAATTCTCTTTAGTGACTGCAAAAGTTGAAAGACTGAGCGCTCTACTCTGCATGCGTCTTCTCTTGTTTTTTCCAAATGTCTGTGTTATGCTTATCTATATTTATTTACTTATTTATTCGAATTAATTATGCTTTTTTCTGTAATTTCGTTGTTGAAAGTAAAAAAAAAATGAAAGGCTGAGCGCTCCACTCTGCACACCTCTTTTCCTTTCTTCTTTTCGTACTTTCTTCATTCTATTAATTTTTCGTCGTGGGCGGGTCACCTATTAACGACAAATTCTTCCATTCAGAATCACATTATATATTACTCTTCCTTTTTTTAGACATTTTTTTTTTTGCCCTTGAGCCTTCTCCTTTACTGTAAAAAAAAAAATAACAAGTCGTGTTCTGTTGCCGCACCTACTGCTACATTTCCATCCCATCTGCTTATATCGGTTATTCCACCATCTTTTAGCTACATTCTGCAGGACAGTCGCACCAGCTATTATCTTTCAACCTTATTAACCGTTATCATCTACTCCTCTTTCTCTTGCAGCATTTATGTTTTTTACATCGCAGCCTATTGCGCCGTTAGACTTCCTCACTGGTGGGGCCTGATGGTCAGCCCAGCCCGTTGTGGATCAGGCGAGTGTTTATAGTGGCGCCATCTTGTTTTGGCTCATACTGCCCCCCCGGAGCTCATCTTTGAGCCTCTCTTTGGAGAGGTGATCTAGAGTCCGGGTTGATGGGTGGTCTTCAGGCCAGCATGTGGGTAGTCTTAGGCCACTCGGCGGTGACTGAAAAATCCCAGCTGTGTGGCGGCCAGGATTTGAACCCGCGTCCCTCCTGGATCTCCCGGACGCGGCGCCGGCACGCTAACCACTCAGCCACCACCTCCTCATATCATGCCCATATTATTAGTATATTTTATTTTGCCTCATCTACTGTTGCCTTCCCATCTAAATATCTTTTATCATATATACTTCGTCTTCATTTCGTTACGTCCCGCAGCAGTCCATGTTCTGTTACGACGCTCACCATTGCCTTCCCTCCCTGCTTATCATTCCTTATATTCTTTCAACCTTTCTATCATGTCATATTTCAAGCCCTCCCTAGCCCGCCACTTGACGTCGTGTCGCGTCCGTCACGGCGCGGGACAACTGCGACAATATTCCAGCGGCCGTGGCAGCAACACTCCCAGGCAGAGGCGACACCTGGAGGCACGTGTACAGGTGTGTGTGTGTGTGTGTGTGTGTGTGTGTGTGTGTGTGTGTGTGTGTGTGTGTGTGTGTGTGTGTGTGTGTGTGTGTGTGTGTGTGTGTGTGTGTGTGTGTGTGTGTGTGTGTGTGTGTGTGTGTGTGTGTGTGTGTGTGTGTGTGTGTGTGTGTGTGTGTGTGTGTGTGTGTGTGTGTGTGTGTGTGTGTGTGTGTGTGTGTGTGTGTGTGTGTGTGTGTGTGTGTGTGTGTGTGTGTGTGTGTGTGTGTGTGTGTGCCGACAAGGGGATGCACGCGGCGCCCCGGCACCCTCACAAGGCAATGCTCTGCTGGAATATGTATCTGTACGAGCAAAGTGGGCTCGGCGTTGTGGTTATGCATATTTCTCTCGTTGTCTTATTGTGCTGGGGTACGAAGCGCCGAACACACCAGCAGATACAAAACGATGAATGGAAAGAAAGGAGATACTACCAACACTGAGGCAATGTGAAAGATACAAAAAAAAGACGAAAATGGTGCTGCCAGCAAATACGAATTGAACAACGAATAAGATTTAAAATGAAGAAACCAATCTAAACAATATGCTGAGAATGGAAAGGATGCAAACAAAAAAAATGTTAGAAAGTCGTTGAGCAAAAATGGAAATAAATTAATTGCATGCAAGAAAGTTACAGAATCTTAAAAATAAAAAAAAGGAATAAAAAAAATCACATACAATAAAATAACTGAAAGATGCTGTTACGTAGAAAAAATATAGAAAAAAAAAGATGAAAGATGAATCCAGTAACAAAAATATGCTAAAGAAGGATGATGGTGCGTAAGTAAAACGATTATAAAGAAATAAAAGGAGGAAAGATGAAGAGAAACACAAAAGCAGTTAGAGAAATATGCTGACAGGTAGAAAATATATATAGAAAAAAGGCGAAAACAAATCCATAAAAAGATCACATATTGAGGCACAGAAAAAGGAAGTGATACAAAAATCAAACAACATAAAAAGATGAAAATAACAAAAGACAAAGATGTAAGTAAAACATGTTGGTGTGTAGATATAAAGAAAAATGGTGAATGGCCTGACGTTAAAAAAAGGATAAAAAGTTGCAGGGACTCGAAGATAAAAATCAAAACATCAAAGATGTGAACACGAGGCAAGGAGGAAGTGCGAGGAAAATCATACAGGAGAAAGAATCGAAACGTCCATGAAGTTGAAAGAAGAATAAAGTTAAAATTATATGGATGAGGATGACGAAAGAGAAAAAAATATAACAACAACAAAAAAGAAATACGTGAAGGAGGAAGAGAGAAAAATATATAACTGAATAAATAAGAGGAAAAAAAACTAAAATTACATGAAGGAGAATGAAGAGAGAAAAATAATAAAACGAACCCAAAGAACGATCCTAAACGCAATCAATAAAGAAAAATATAGAAGTAAAGTAAAAAAATAAATCACTCGACAGCTTTCAATTCACAAAACAGAAGAAAAGGAGTGAGGTATGTTATGCCCTGAAAAAAAAAGAAAAAAACATTACAAAACGAAAGGAAGAAATTAAAGAAAAACAATGTGACAAGTAAATCCTACGCAACGAAATAAAAGACTATAAATGAGCCAAGGAGTGAAGCCTTCCACACGTAACACAATACACACACACACACACACACACACACACACACACACACACACACACACACACACACACACACACACCAAAAAAGATAAATAATAAAAAAAATATACAGATCGGCAGCACCACCACCAATACCTAAAAACTTCAGACCATTCTTTAAAAACTTTCCCCGAACAACACCAACGACACCAAAAAGCAACAAAAGGAGACACGAAAAGGCAGTGGACCGAGGCACACTCAGGCAACCTCGAGCAACGTGAGCGACGGCTTGTTACGGCGCCTTACTCTGTGACTTATAGGAAAGAAAATATGAGGTTTGGGAAAAGGGATACACACTCCTACTTCCTCCTCTTTCTCCTCCTTCGCCTCGTCCTCGTCCTTGTCCTATTCTCTGGAATTCTACCCAGAATCAGCGCTTACGCCGGCTTCAACAGCAAAGCGAGCAACATCAATACTAGTCTGAAGGAAATTTGTGACGACGAAGGCGTGGCGTTTACAAACGCCTGGCACCACTTCCTTGAGCGCCCAGACTTGTTTTGGAACGATGGACTACATCTGAATGAGGTTGGATCGGCGCGTTTCGGGAGGCTTCTGGACGAGGCAGTGAAAAGCTTTTCGAAAAGCCTTTCAAAAAACGGCGGGCGAGGACGGGGCAAAGGCAGCCCTTGATCAACCAACCCGTAGCGTCAGTGCGACTCACAAGAAACTGTGTAACTAACCACGCCTCCGACAAGCGAACTGGTACAACTCGTCACGGCCACATTTCTATCATGTACACAAATGCACGTAGTTTAATACCCAAAAAGGACGAAATTAGGGCGTATATTGCAACAGAGAAACCAGATGTGGTAGCCATCACAGAGACTTGGGCCAACTCTACCCATCTAGAATCCGAAATGTCATTCCCTGGGTACGAAAGCTTCCACAAAAGTCGAAAGCACAAGAAAGGAGGAGGAGTAGTTTCCTACGTAAAAAGTACACTCCCTGCCATAAAAATAGACAAACAGGACGCAGAGAAATACGATTCTGTCTATGTGGAAATAACCGCAAATAACAAGAAACTAACACTTGCAACCGTATACAGGCCTCCGAAACAACAGGCAGCCGATGACACTGCCCTCTACGAAGAGATTCACTCTCTAACACAAAGCAAGGAAGCAATTATAATTGGGGACTCTAATTGCCCTAACATTGACTGGGGACTGATGACTGGAGATCAAGAGGGTAACAGGCTTTTGGAAATGGTGGAGGATTCGTTCCTCACTCAAGTTGTAACTCAACCAACAAGAGAAAACAATCTGCTGGATCTGGTATTAGTAAGCGACCCCGACCTCATTCGCGACTGTACAGTTGGTGAGAAACTTAATGGGTGCGATCACCACTTAATCCGTTTTAATATCAACATATGTCACAAACTCGTAGATAATCCATCAGTGATACCAGATTACAAAAAAGGAAATTTCAACTTAGCCCGTGCACTGCTTCCCCTTACGACCTGGGACCAACTTGGCATCACCGACAATACAATCGACAACGCGTGGAACGTCTTCAAAGATAAGCTGTTGCAAGTAGAGAAGGCTACAGTGCCTACGAAATCCAGGCGAGTAAATGGGGCCGTAGATCCACCGTGGATGACCAGATAAATAAAAAGGGCAGTAAACCTAAAAAAAAGGAATTATAATTTGATGAAAGAGAATGCTACGGCCGAAGCCAGCACACAGTACCACAACAGCCTCAGAGCTTGTCGCAGCCTTATTCGGAGTAGCAAACGCAACTATGAAAAGCAAATAGCGCGCGAAATCAAAACTAACTCCAAGAAATTCTTCACGTACATAAGATCGAAAAAGAAAGTAAAATCCAATATTGGTCCCCTGACAGACGAGACTGGATCTGTAACCCAGGACAGTAAACAGATGGCCAGAATCCTCAACAGTAACTTCGCATCCGTATTCACAGTCGAGGACATCGAAACCATTCCCGAGAGCCCTGCCCCGCCGAGTGAGATCACGCCGCTGGAAATTGACTCAATATGCGACCAAGAAGGAAAAAAGTACTTGGACAAACTCGACACGAACAAGTCAACGGGACCCGACAGTTTGTCCCCGCGGTTATTAAAAGAGCTTAAACAACAAATTCTTCAACCACTCACTACCATATTCAACCGGTCAGTTCAACTAAACAAGGTCCCGGAAGACTGGAAGATGGCGAACGTAACACCGATTTTCAAAAAAGGAGACAAAAGCGTTGCATTAAACTACAGGCCCATAAGTTTGACATCAGTGGCAGGAAAAATACCCGAAAAGATTATTAGAGATAAACTTGTTAAGTTTCTAGAAAAAAATAATATAATCTCCGACACCCAGCATGGCTTCAGAAACAAGCGCTCCTGCTTAACGAATTTATTAGACTTCTTCCAAGGTATATATAAGAACTGGGATGCCCACATCCCCAGTGATGTTATATACCTGGACTTTCAGAAAGCCTTCGACAAGGTACCGCACGAGCGACTCCTTAAGAAACTGCACTCGGCGGGCATCGGAGCCAATCTGATCGCGTGGATAAGAGATTGGCTCACCGACAGAAAACAACGAGTACTACTCAACGGACAGCCTTCCGATTGGCTACCAGTCACTAGTGGAGTGCCTCAAGGGTCAGTGCTGGGACCCATCCTCTTTATCATATATATCAATGACCTAGAATCAGGACTGAAATCCACAATATCGAAATTTGCAGATGACACCAAGGTGGGTGGAGATGCCCTCACAAAGACCGACTGCGAAATCATTCAGAAAGACCTCAATCACATTATCGAATGGTCGGAAAAATGGCAAATGTCTTTTAATGTTGACAAATGCAAAGTCATGCACATTGGGTCCCAAAATAGTAACCACATACATCATGAATGGGAGACCTCTGCAAGCGATGCAGGAGGAAAAGGATCTTGGAGTCACTATCAGCAGTGACCTGAAACACGCGAATCACTGTAAAAAAGCATACAACAAGGCCAACATTATGCTCGGGTTCATAGCGAGGAATTTCGAGTGTAAAACACCAGACGTGATGCTATCCTTGTATAATTCCATGGTAAGACCGCACCTCGAGTATGCAGTGCAGTTCTGGTCTCCCAATTACAGAAAGGACATTGCTTTACTGGAAAGGATTCAACGACGCGCCACAAAGATGATTCCAACCTTCAGGGCTCAACCATACGAGGAACGACTCAAGCGACTCAATCTCTTTACATTGGAGAAAAGACGCCTACGAGGGGATATGATTCAAGTCTTCAAGTATCTAAAAAAGTTCAATAACGTCGATTACTCCAAATTCTTTGAACTGCAAACCAACTCAAGAACTAGAAATAACGGTTTACCCATTCAGTCGAGTCGATGTAACACAGACATTGGAAGGAGTTTCTTTTCAAACCGAGTCATCCGCCACTGGAACAATCTTCCCTCAGAAGTAGTAAATGCGAATACCATCAACTCCTTCAAATATAGAATCGACCGTCATTTCGCTGCGTCAGGAGTAAACTGAATAACGAGGGGTTTCCATCTGCTCCTCAATATCGAGGTGCTTTCATCTGCTCACCAAGCCCAAAGTGGCGGTCGAGCAGATTAAATCACCCAAGCGGGCGACCTCGTAATGAGCCAATAGGCTTTCTGTTGCCTGCATTTCCATGTTTCCATGTTTCCTCGTCTTCACCATCCTTCTCAGTCTCCACCTCTTCCTCCTCCTCCTGCTACTACTACTTTATTTTTCTTTACGTGTCAAGCCATACGGAGGGTAAGATGATAGGGCTGTGAAGACGAATGGACACTTCTACACCACCAACAACAGCAACTACTACACACCAACAACTACAACTACAACTACTGCTACTATTCCTTTTTCCTTCCGAGTCATAAAGATGTATATGTAATGTTATGGTGTCCTGTGTTCTCGAGTGTTCAGACAGACAGATACAGAGAGACAGACAGAGTGAGAGGGAGAATTGAGCATATATGTAAAGGAGGGAAGGGAAAAAGGAAGGAAGTCTGGAAGAGACAAAATGTAGCAATGGAAAAAAAAAAGTTATATTAATAGGTTGAAGAGGGGAAGTGAGCGGTAGGTAGATAGACGAATACAGTCCAACTCGGCACACGGACGAACTCGTCGCACTCGGCGCACGAACTCGGAGCAAAAACTTTGGACTCCCGTATCTCAAAAAAGTACTGGTTCAATCTTACTCAGATTTTTTGACAGTAACTCGGCGCACGGCACACGAACTCGTCGCACTCGGCGGAAAAACTTTGGACTCCCATATCTCAAAAAAGTACTGGTTCAATCTTACCTAGATTTTTAACAGTAGGTAGACAGACATAAGTAAATAAGAGGTGCCTCCACACCTGAGTCGGCCTCCTCCTCGCTCTCCTGACAGCAATGTATCCCAGACGTTTCCAAAGTGTCTCGGGAAGCACTTGAGAAACAGCTTAGATACATTCAGGAAATAATTGAGAAACATTGAGAGAGAATGTGTAATTCACCACGGACTGATCAAGTGTTGGACTCGTAATCGCCAGCAGGTACCCTCCCGACATGAGCAAGTGCACTTTATCGTCGATCTGTGTGTGTGTGTGTGTGTGTGTGTGTGTGTGTGTGTGTGTGTGTGTAATTCACCTATTGGTCTGCTGCGGGTTTCTCTCGAGACAGCCAGCCGTTCCCCTACGGAAGAGCACAGAGCTCATAGTACCGATCTATGGGTAGGACTGAGACCACTCACACACAGCACACCACGACAACGAGGTCACAACTCTTCGCCTTACGTCGCGTACCTACTCACTGCTAGGTGAACAGGGGCTACACGTGATAGATGATAAACCCAACTTATCTTCACCCGGCCGGGGAATTGAACCCCGGTCCTTCTGGTTGTGAGCCAGACGCTCTACCCCTAAGCTACAGGGCCGTGTGTTTGTGTGTGTGTGTGTGTGTGTGTGTGTGTGTGTGTGTGTGTGTGTGTGTGTGTGTGTGTGTGTGTGTGTGTGTGTGAGAGAGAGAGAGATTTTCAATAGTCTTGATAGTAAAGTATAAAATATTTTTATATTCCAGTCAAATTTCATTTATATATTTATGAAAGAGAGAGAGAGAGAGAGAGAGAGAGAGAGAGAGAGAGAGATATGGCCTTGACCGACCGTGATAGAGCGGTCAGCTCAGGTGAGTTATTGAGTGTGTTTGTTTGTTTGTTAATGGCGGTGGTAGATTAGTATTTCCCCACCTCCTCTTTCCCGTTTCCTCCACTTTCTTCCTCTCCTTATCTTCCTCCTTTTCCTCCTTCCCTCGCCCTTTTGCTGCATCTACTCCCTTCACTCACTATTATTATTATTATTATTATTATTATTATTAGTAGTAGTAGTAGTAGTAGTAGTAGTAGTAGTAGTAGTAGTAGCAGTAGTAGTAGTAGTAGTAGTATACTACTACTACTACTACTTCTACTTTTTTTTTCCACATAAATGATACCTCCACCCATGTTTATTTTCCCGACACATAATCATGTAGGGCTCCATAGCTCGGAGGTCATTAGCCCCAACTCTGTTCGCTAATGACTGTGGCATCCAACCATATCACTAATACTACCTGACACTAAATCACCCATCATCTATTACGTCTAGATCCCCCTTTCCTTCCCTACTCAAGTCACTCCCGACCCACCCTAATGTCACTCTCCACCACTGTGGCTTCATAGTCCATATTGGAGATGTTGGTGGCTTTTGGGCCAGAGTGTCTGGTGCCCCTGAGACATAGGATGGCCGACCTGAGCAGGAAGAACGAGAGGGGACACATCATCCAGGCGACAACGTGACTCCTTGGCTGTTGCTTCTTTTCTGAGATTAGTTCCGCGAGGCGTGCGTAGAAGCATTGGGCCCTGGGACCCATCTCGCCGGATGTGGTGAAGACGAGGGGGGTGAAGCTGCCCTGATCCACATGTTGGATTCTTTCACCGTATGCCCTTCTACTACTACTACTACTACTACTACTACTACTACTACTACTACAACTACTACTTTAGCTACTACTACTGCCGATGTTATGCGTGTTATGCACCTGATAGTTGCCCTGTGCATTATTGTCCAGATACAGATGTTGCTTCCATTACAAACCACAGCTACGACATTAAATAACTACTACTGGTTCTACTTCTTCAACTACTTCTGCTATTACCACTGCAACTGATTTTGCAAGTATTACTTTTACTATTATCATTACTACTTCTACTACGACTACCGCTTCTATTAGGAACTAGACTATATTAGTACAAGTAAAAGAACAAATACTACTTCTTCAACTGCTACAAATACTACTACTACCACTGATTTAACAAGAATTATTAATATTATCATTACAACTACTACTACTACTATTGCTACTACCACCCCCACGAGTACCACCATCAACAGCACCACCATCACTACTATAAAGAGCATAATAATGAAAGAAGCCTAGCCTAATATTTCAACTCTCGGAGGAATCTTTTGGACGAGCAAGTTCTTCAAATTTTCGAAGACGCCTCGAAACACGCCGCGTAAGGTCTGGAGCCTCGGGGTGTGTCGGGCGGCGAGTGAGGCTTCAAAGGCCCCTTGGCGAGGCTCCGAACGCTGCTACTCACTAAGGCTCGTGTAGGAGGAGGAAGGGAAGGAAGAGGAGGAGGAGGATCTCTCTCTCTCCCCCCCCCCCCCGTCGCAATATCTCATTTTCAACATAGATTACATTTGAATGGTAATTTTTCAATCTCTTTCAACGTCTTTCTTGGTTACTTTTCAAGTCTTCTTCTTCTTCTTCTTCTTCTTCTTCTTCTTCTTCTTCTTCTTCTTCTTCTTCTTCTTCTTCTTCTTCTTCTTCTTCTTCTTCTTCTTCTTCTTCTTCTTCTTCTTCTTCTTCTTCTTCTTCTTCTTCTTCTTCTTCTTCTTCTTCTTCTTCTTCTTCTTCTTCTTCTTCTTCTTCTTCTTCTTCTTCTTCTTCTTCTTCTTCTTCTTCTTCTTCTTCTTCTTCTTCTTCTTCTTCTTCTTCTTCTTCTTCTTCTTCTTCTTCTTCTTCTTCTTCTTCTTCTTCTTCTTCTTCTTCTTCTTCTTCTTCTTCTTCTTCTTCTTCTTCTTCTTCTTCTTCTTCTTCTTCTTCCTGGGCGCGTGATAACGAGGGCACACCTAAGTTCTTGGATAAAAGATATATCTGGAAGGATCCGAACACTTTACGGAGATCAGGACAGTGCTAAGACCTCCCTCACTACTGGGGGGGGGGGGGGGGGGCAGAGGAGAAAGAGGAGGAGGAGGAGGAGGAGGTAGCGATGTAAGGAGAATGAGGAGATCCGGAGGAAGTGTGGGAATTGAGGGGGGATGTATGGGAGACATATTAAGAGGAGGAAGAGGAGATAGGAAGAGGAGGAAGAGGAGGAGATAGGAAGAGGAGGAAGAGGAGGAGGAGGAAGAGGAAAAGGAGGAGGAGGAGGGGAAGGAGGGGGAGGATGAATGATGGAAGAGAAAGGAGCGAGGAGAGATGAAAGCCAACGGAGAGAGTGATGAGGAGGAAGAGGAGGGAGAGAAGGAATGATGGAAGAGAAAGGAGCGAGGAGAGATGAAAGCCAATGGAGAGAGTGAGGAGGATGAAGTGTGCGTGAGGAAAAAGAGCGACGTGAGAGAGGAGTGAAGGAGAAAGAAAGTGAGAGAAGAAAGAGACGAGAGAAGAGAGAGACAGTCGGAAGAGATGGAAGAGGGGATGAAAATTTAGGGAGGAGCAAGGAAAAAAGAGAGGGAAGGAAGGAGAGACAAAGAGGAGGGTAGAGGAAACTTTCGAGACCAAAGGAAGGAAGGAAAGAAGCAATGAAGAGGAATGAATGAATAAATATGAAAAATGGGAAGGATAGATAGATTAATAGATGGATAGGTAGAGTATAGATAACAGCAGTGAGGGAGGACAGGAGGGAAGGAAGGAGGGAGGGAGTGAAAAGGGAGAGGAAAGGAAAAAAATATGTTTGCATAATACCGTTAATGTAAGATTGATGCAGTGCGACTTTGTGTGTGTGTGTGTGTGTGTGTGTGTGTGTGTGTAACAGGAGACTGCTAACGTAATGAGTGATTTTTTTTATAATTATCCGGTGTTGTGCGGCTTGTATTAAGGCTTCCCTTCTTACGTGTTGTTCAGTTTCTCCTGCTTTATTTTTTCTAAGAAGTAAGGGGAGAGGAGGGAGGGAGGGAGGGAGGAGGGAGGAAAGAGGGGAGGGAGGGAAGGAAGGGAAGGAGGGATTTAAACTGAAGGGTAGGGAAGATGGAAGGTGAGGGTGGGAGGAAAGAACGGAGGGAATGAGGAGAAGAGAGAGAGAGAGAGAGAGAGAGAGAGAGAGAGAGAGAGAGAGAGAGAGAGAGAGAGAGAGAGAGAGAGAGAGAGAGAGAGAGAGAGAGAGAGAGAGAGAGAGAGAGAGAGAGAGAGAGAGAGTTGAGAGAGTAGAGAGAGAGGGAGAGAGAGAAGGAAGAGGAGAGAATGAGAAGAGTGGTAAAAGGGAAGGAAGAA
Source organism: Eriocheir sinensis (assembly GCF_024679095.1). Lineage (NCBI taxonomy): Eukaryota > Metazoa > Arthropoda > Malacostraca > Decapoda > Varunidae > Eriocheir > Eriocheir sinensis. The sequence continues at coordinate 22,597,066 of NC_066509.1, forward strand.
GCAAGAGTGAGAGAGAAAAAAGAATACTGAAGAAAGGGTGTAAGGAATGAAGGAAGAAGTGGCACTGAAGTGATGGTCAGAGGGAGAGAGAATAAAGGAAAGAAATAAAAAAGGGAGAAAATATAATGTTTAGATAAAAGAAGGAAAGGAGGATGGGAGAAGAAACAAGAAAATAAAGGATGGAGGGAAAAGGGGAGAAAGAGAAGGGAGGGAGCTAAGAAGAGAGTAGAGGGAGAGTGAAGAAGAGAAAGATGTGAAGGAGAAAAGGAACACAGAGCTAGGAAGAAATAGAGGAAATGAAGGAGAGGGTAGAGGAAAATTTAGAGGGCGAAAGGAAGGAAGAAACGAAAACAGGAATGAATGAATAAATATGAAAAAAATAGGAATTATGGATTAATGATGGATGGATAGATAGACAGAGTATAGATAGCGGCAGTGAGGGAGGACAGGAGTGAAGGAAAGAGGGAGGGAGGAGGGAGAGGTAAGGAAAACTGAATAAATAGAGTTTGCATAATCCTGTAAATGTAAGATTGATGCAGTGCGGCGTTTTGTGTGTGTGTGTGTGTGTGTGTGTGTGTGTGTGTGTGTGTGTGTGTGTGTGTGTGTGTGTGTGTACATTTCCAAGCGTACCGGCTCGGGTAAGGTTGGTGTACAGAGGAAATAAGGTATGTATGTATGCATGTATGTTGACATGAATAGATCGATGGATGACTGGAAGACGTAACTATGTATATATTTATGTATGTGTCGGTTTGCAACTGTCTATGTATGTGTATGTAAGAATATTCGTATGAATGTTTGTATGTACGTATGGGAATATGTATGTGTGTGCGGACAATACATTCGTGTGTTTGCCATTTCCCTATCATGTTCCCCTCTCTCCTCCTCCACGTCCATTATCCTATTCCTCCTCCTCCTCCTCCTCCTCCTCCTCCTCCTATTATCATCGTCGTAAAAAGAAAACTGTATAAGAAATATAAACTGCCACACACTTCACAGGATCATACTAACTACATCAATGTCAAGAGAGAGTGCGAAAGAAAAATCAGAAAACAGAAACGCGAATATGAGATGAAAATATCACTTGATGCGAAGAAAAATCCCAGATTATTTTTTCAGCTACATAAGAAACAAAAAAACTTAAAAATAATATCGGCTCCCTATTAGTAAATGGCGATACGATTAATGTTGATAAAGGCATGACGTCGGTCCTAAATTCAGCCTTTAGTAGCGTATTCACAAAAGAAAACATGACATCGATCCCAGCCCCGAGGACTATTTTTCAAGGCCCTGAAGAACATAAGCTTGCGTTGACCGAAATTGATATCAGTGAAGTGCGTGCGTACCTGCAAAAAAATAGATTCAAATAAATCTCCGGGCCCCGACAATTTATCTCCTCGCGTGTTAAAAGAAAGTAGTCAACAGATAGAACTACCCATAACGTTAATGTTCAACAAGTCATTAGCACAGGCTAGTGTACCTCTGGAGTGGAAAAAGGCCAATGTTTAAGGCCGATATTTAAAAAAAAGAGATAACAAACAAGCCAGTAATTATCGTCCTATCAGCCTTACGTCTGTCCTAATTAAATTATTCGCAAAAAATAATCAGGGATAAAATGATCACTTTCCTCGAAACAAATGATTTGATAACTGATAATCAGCATGGATTTCGTAGTAATCGATCTTGCCTTACCAACTTATTAACTTTTTTCAACGACGTTTATTCAAGTTGGGACGCCCGAGCCCATATGACGTAATTTACCAAGACTTTCAGAAAGCGTTTGAGAAAGTTCCCCAAGTTAGGGTTATTTCAAAACTGCGTTCCCACGGTATTAGTGACCATCTATGTGCGTGGATTCATGACTGGCTCACCGACAGAGAACAGCGTATAGTTCTTAATGGTGAAGCATCCGATTGGTAACCCGTAACCAGTGGCGTGCCCCAAGGTTCAGTCCTTGGGCCAACACTATTCATAATTTACGTGAGCGATTTAGAGACTGATATCCTGTCAAAAGTAGCCAAATTCGCCGACGACACCAAATTAGGAGGTACGGTAACGAACAGTAAAAATTGCGAGAACATTCAGTCAGACTTAATAAGACTTGCCGACTGGAGCGAAAAATGGCAAATGTGTTTCAACGTAGATAAATGTAAAGTAATGCACATAGGTGAAACGAATCCTAACTTTAGATATCAGCTTCAAGGACATGAGCTCAGCGAAGTAAAACAAGGAAAAGATCTTGATGTTAGTATCAGTAACACTCTTAAAATGAAAGATCAATGTTCTGCAGCGAGTAAAAAAGCCAATATGATGCTAGGATTATTCCCAAGAAACTTTGATTATAAATCACCCGAACTTATGAAGAGATTATATTTAGCATTTGTAAGACCACACCTAGAATACGCCGTTCAGTTCTGGTCACCGAATTACATCAAAGATCAAGTCTTGCTAGAAAGGATACAGCGACGAGCAACCAAACATTCAAGCGCTCCGTAGCTTGACGTATGACGAGCGTTTAAAGCGTTTAGATATGTTTTCTTTAAAGAAGCGAAGAGTAAGAGGGGACTTCAGTGAAGTGTTCAAAATTCTTAATAGATTCGAAAACATTAACCCAGTCTATTTCAGAGAGACACCAACATAATGACATGCAGCACCGGTATGAAGTTAAAAGGAAACCGATGTAACACATTGGCGCGCAGAAGTTATTTCAGTAACAGAGTCGTCGATCACTGGAATAGACTCCCACCGTCAGTAGTTAGCGCACAGAATATTAATAGCTTCAAGTCTTCATTGGATAAGTATTTCAGGGATATAAGATTTTACTGACCCTTTTTCATGTTTCAGGCAGTGAGGTGTGGGAACAGTAAGGTTAACTAGATACTGGAGCGTACCCCTGTACCGAAGGTAAACGAGGATCAAACCTCTACCTGTAACCCTTGAAACTACATCTCACCCCATCGTGAGCAGTCCAATTTAATACTAGCTTTTTTTTTTTCAACTACATACACTGTTTACTGACCCTTTTTCGTTTGTCTCAGGCAGCCTGCAGCACAAGTAGAACCTGATGACATTATTTTCCCCCATAGCTTAGGTCACCAGCAGCGTAAGCGTAGCGTCTTTACTGTAAAATTTCCATGTCCCTTTCTTCCTTAAAAGCACATGGTGTTCTCTTCTAACTATTTCCTGCCGGCACGTTGCCGGAGGGAGAGGTGGGTGGGGAGGAGCTTTCATCTATTCTACCCTGTCCTACCACACGTAGATTACTAGTAGTAGCGGTAGTAAACAGACACCCTCGCCATAGACCGACAGGTCTTCTGGTGTCTGTCCTTCCTATGTATTCCTATATGTATTCCTCCTTCTATTCAGAAATTCAGTAAGGAAGGATCACAAGGTCACTTATTACAGGTATCATGGAGGAGGGGAGAAGGTGAGAGAGAGAGACTAACTTTGTCTATTTTTCAATGATGGTATCAGTGTGTGTGTGTGTGTGTGTGTGTGTGTGTGTGTGTGTGTGTGTGTGTGTGTGGTCACACCCAAACAAACGCGAGTCGATAGCTCAGCCGCTCTCTCTCTCTCTCTCTCTCTCTCTCTCTCTCTCTCTCTCTCCTTACCCTAGTCAGTAATGTCACGGTAGGAGAACACCTCGGTTCCTGCGATCATAAACTAGTGCGCGTTGACATTAGAGCTCAAACATCGGTGACTGAAAATAAAGTTAAGGTGCCCAATTTCAAAAGAGCCAACTTCGTAGAAATCCGACGAAAACTAATAGATATGCAACTATCAGATGACGGCAATGCAGAGGACGCCTGGCTAAACTTTAAAAATCACTTACTCACTCAGCAGGACACATTTGTCCCCTTGTGCGAGAAGCGAATTAACACTAATAAAAGTCCACCTTGGTTTAATAGCGAAATTAAACACTCAGTCAAGGAGAAAATTGTCTTAGAGGTTAAAGAAAGACCAACGCACGCCCGAAAACATTAGACTTTAAAATGATGCAAGGCGACGAGTAAATAGATTAGTGCATCAGGCAAAGCGTAGATATGAAGTAAATATTGCAGCCAACTGTAAAAATAATCCGAAATCCTTCTTCAGTTACATAAACAACAGAAAGGCGATCAGAAGTGGAATTGGACCTTTAATAAACAGCGACGGTGCACTAGTGACTGACAGCCAACACGTTGCAAACCTATTAAATAATTACTTTTCCTCGGTGTTTAATAATAACAGTCCTCCCACCACCACCACCAACACCAGTACTAATGTAAATCCCGAGCATGCATTGTCTAACTTTGAAATAAAACCCGATGAAGTCCTTAAAGCCCTCAAATCACTTAAAACAAATAAAAGTCCTGGACCTGATAAAGTATATCCAACTCTGCTGAAAGAAACAAAGAGCGAAATACTCTCCTCCCTCACAACCGTATTCAATATGTCCTTGCGACAAGGCATTGTCCCTTCAGATTGGAAAAAGTCTAACGTGACACCGATTTTTAAGAAATGAGACAAAAAAGTACCAGGTAATTACAGGCCCATTAGTCTAACTTCGGTTGTAGGTAAGCTACTTGAGGGCATAATTAGAGACAAAATTGTGAGTTACCTTGAAAGCCACTCATTAATTGGGGACTCACAACATGGCTTCCGAAATAAAAGATCCTGCCTATCAAATCTATTAACCTTTTATAACGACCTCTTCACTGTTTATGACGTAACCAAATCACTGGACGTAGTCTATCTTGATTTCAGAAAGCGTTTGATAAAGTCCCGCATCATAAATTACTTTACAAATTAAAACAAATAGGTATTGACGGTCAGGTAAACCAATGGATCGCGAATTGGTTGAGCAACAGACAACAAAGAGTAGTGATTGACGGATTTAACTCAGAGTGGGCGCCTGTCACTAGTGGCGTCCCTCAGGGCTCGGTTCTTGGCCCAGTGCTCTTCATTATTTACATCAACGACGTGGATGTTGGACTCAATAACCGCATTAGTAAATTTGCAGACGACACAAAGATTGGTAACTCGGTTCTCACTGACGAAGACAGGCAAAGCCTCAAGAGGATTTGCACAAAATTTCAACTTGGTCGGATAGATGGGAGATGCCCTTTAACGTAGACAAGTGCCAGGTCCTTCAAGTTAGAACGAGGAATAAAAGTTTGATTACGAAATGCGCGGCATTAAACTCAAAAGCGTTCAATGCGTCAAGGACCTGGGGGTCAAAATCGCGTCAAACCTCAAATTCAAACAGCAATGCATCGATGCAGCAAATAAAGCGAACAGAATGTTGGGCTTCATTAAAAAACTTTTTATTTAAGAATAAAGATGTAATACTCCCGCTCTACAACAGTTTAGTCAGACCCCACTTGGAATATGCGGTACAGTTTTGGTCTCCCCACCATGCAAAGGATATTGCTAAATTAGAAGGTGTTCAGCGTCGGGCAACGAAAATTATCCCTTCCTTGCGCAACAAATCCTACGAAGAAAGGCTTTCTACCCTTAACATGTTCTCTCTTGAGAAACGTCGCCTCCGAGGAAAACTGATCGAATGTTTTAAAATACTTAATGGTTTCACGAATGTAGACAGATCAACATTGTTTATGATCGATGACACTTTGCGCACGAGGAACAATGGCGTAAAACTCAGATGTAGACAAGTAAATTCAGACTGCACCAAATTTTTCTTCACCAACGTTGTAGTGGTCCAGTGTAACACGATTGACTCCTTCAAAAATAAGCTCGACCGTCACTTCCTTCAACTTAATATCAACTAGAGTAGAAATGCAACGTTTTGGAGTCTTCTGATTAATGTAAAATCACTTAGGTTTAAGGACAGACCACCAAGTCTGGACCATGGGGTCTGTGTGGTCTGATTTTCTATGTAAATCTATGTAAATCTCTCTCTCTCTCTCTCCCTTCCCATGGGCGTGCATGAACAAAACCTTTTAAATATTCACCGCCGAGTAACTGGAATATAAATATATTCTTTTGTGGCTTGGTAAAATGCATTGGCGTCGCCGATACATGAAACACGAAACAGGAACAGGAAACAGAACGGTAAGTGAGGATGGAGGGAAACAGCGAAGCGATGAGGGACAACAGAAGGCGCAGAACAATAACAGGAAGCAGCGGTAAGCGAGGATGTAGAGAACTCAGCGAGGCGAGGAGGCAGTGAGGATAACGGAGTGAATAAAATCGAATAACGCAACGACAGTACAACAAGATGAGGAAAAAATCAAACAGGGCCGAAGGAACAGTAGTAGAAATGATAATGGGAAAGTATGAAAACAATCAGAAGGATGGTTATAGTTTACCTGTAAACTTAAACGCGGAAAAAAGCGATTTGGAATGAAAATATGTAAAAAAAAAAAAAAATTATGTAACGGGAAGCGGAAATAAAGGGAAGAGAACGAAAGCAAATGGACGGTGAAAAAAGTGATATGAAGGCCACTGGATTTAAGTTTACATGAAACTTGTACAAATATGAAATAAAAGTAAATATGGTAAATACTGCCCGATCTTTTAATAGTTTTGCTTTTATACAGCTGTCTCTACTTACATTACTACTACTACTACTACTACTACTACAACTAACATAATCACAACCACCAGTTCAATCCCTTTTAACCATTACAAGAACAATGAGTATTAATTGAGACATTACCACCACCACCACCACCACCACCTCATCTCCACCTGCCACTTTGCATCCAGGGCGAGTCTCGTATCTACCCTGAAATCTCTAACCCTTTGCCAGGCTCCGGCGGCCCTGCCTGTACTCGGTTGCCCCGCCCGATAGCAGGAAGGCCGCTCAAGGCTCATTGAACCCTCGCCACCAAGGCTTCCCTGCTTACAAAATCATCCTCACTTAGCCCTCTACTCACCTCCTCCTCCGGCTTCCATCATGTCACTATTCCTTCCTCTTCTCACTTCACTCACCTTCATTCTCCTCTTCTCTTCCTCTTCCGACCCCCTGTCTCTTCCTCCTCCTACTCCTCCTCTCCACCGAGCCATGTCCGAAGCTTCAAATCTATAATCCATTCATTCATCTCTCTCTCTCTCTCTCTCTCTCTCTCTCTCTCCCCCCTGATTGTGATCTTTTTGTTTTAGTTTTTGTTCAATAGTAACATTATTATTATTATTATTATTATTATTATTATTATTATTATTATTATTATTATTATTATTATTATTATTATTATTATTATTATTATTATTATTATTATTATTATTATTATTATTATTATTAGTATTAGTATTAGTATTAGTATTAGTATTAGTATTAGTATTAGTAGTAGTAGTAGTGGTGATGGTGGCGGTGGTGGTGATGGTAGGGTGTTAACTTTCACTTTTGTTTGAGAGACTAACATATTATTATTTTATTCCTCCTTTATTAATTTCATTCATTATTTCTTTTCATTAATAATCTTTTTTTTCATTCCCTTTATCCTTCCTTGCACGTTTTCCCTTCCTTCTTTCATTATTATAGTCTTCTCTTCCTCTATTCTTTTTTATCCTTCTTTACTTCATTTTACTCCCCACCTCCCTTGCTTCCTATTCCCTTTCCTCCTTTATTCTTCATTCATATAACCTCTACCTCTTTTTATCCCTATTCAATATTCCTTCCTTCCCTTATTCTTTCATTTTCTTCCTGTTTCATTTCATTTATAATCCTCACTACCCTCCTTCCTCCCTCCATTCTTATTTTACTCTTTTCATCCACCCTTGCTTTCCTTAACCTTAAGCTCTTCCTTCCTTCCTTCATTCATTGTTTTTATCCTCTTCTTTCTTTCTCTTTCCTTGTCAAAATCAAAAGCTTTCAAACTCTTTCACTCTTAGTATATTTCTTTGGCACAATTCTTGGCCGTTATAATATTTTCTTCTTTGCACTTCATTTTCTTCTATTTATTTTTAATTAACCTTCGAGGGCCTCGGCTTGATTTCATTGTCTGTGGATAAATTTGAACCTCGTGTCAGTGAGCTATTTTTTTAGGCAGGGTGAAGACAAAAATTGGTCTCCTACACAATTACTTTTTTTAAGTTTTTTTTTCTTCCTATCTTGCATTTCCATTCTACTTACTGTCACTGCTTTTCTCTTTCTTTATTTATATTGTCTTTCTGTTTTCTCCACAATCTTTTCCTTTCAAAACTTTCTTTGCGTCTTTTCTTTTCTAAATTATCTTCTATTCCATTACTTCCTTTATTTCAATTTTATTCTTACTGAGAGAGAGAGAGTAAAGGAAAAAAAAGAAGAATGATGAGACCGGAGGAAATGGAAGGGGAAAGGAGGAAAAGAAGAGGAATTAAAGAAGAAGAGAGAGAGGAAAGGAAGGGAAACAGGAAAGGAGAGAGAGAGAGGGAAAAGGGGGAAGAGGGAGAACGTAAGGAGAGTAAGAGAAGAGGAAAGGGAGGAAGGAAGGAGAGGAAGAGGAATGGAATGAAGGAGGAAGAAGGGGAAAGTGAGATAAAGGGGAAAAGAGAAGTGAAAGAGGAGAGAAAAGGAAGGAAAAGGAGAGAGGAACAGGAAAGCAAAAGCAGAAAGGAGGAAGGAAAATAACACGAGGGGGAGGAGGAAGATAGTGAGGGGAGAGGACGAAAAGATAGAAAAAAGGAAGGTAACGGATAAGAGGAAAGAGAGGGATGAAGGAGGAGAAGGACAATGAGGAGGAGAGGAAAGAAAGCGAGGGTGGAGGAAGTAAAAGAGACGGGGGAGGAGGAAAGGGAGGTGGGGGGTGAAATAGATAAATGATAAAGATAATGGAAAAGTAATGAGATAAATTATGAGAGAAAAAGAGGAAAATCGTTGGGCGAGGATGAGGAAGAAGAGGAGAAAATGATGATTGAGAATAATTACGTGTTGCCTCGGAGGGAAGGAAGAGAGGACGGAAGGAAGGAAGGAAGGAAAGAAGGGAGTAAAAGGGAAAAAAGAAAAGAGGAAAGAATGCTGGAGGGTTAGAAGGAATGACATGAACAATGAAGGAACAATGAGAGGAAGTCGGGAAGGAAGGACGGAAGAAGGAAGGCAAGGAGGGCAAGAGGGAAAGAAGGAAAAAAAAGAGTTAAAGAAGAAATGAAGGCAAGGAGAGGTGGAACGAAAAGGAGGAAAGAATCAATGAAAAAGGCTATGTATGAATGAATGAATGAAGGAAGGAAGGAAAGGAGGGAGGGAAGGGAGATGTAGAGGTCAGAAATAATGGAATAAAGTGAAGGGAAGGATGGAGGGTAAAAGGAAGGATAGAAGGAAGGTAAGAAGGAAAGAAGAGAAGAATATAAGGAAAATAATAAGCTTTCATTCCTACATTATTTCCCTCCTTTCAGTCTTATTTCCATCCTTCAATTCTTTTTTTCTTTCCTTAAGTCTGTTTCTTTACTAATTTCCCTCCTCCTCCTCCTCCTCCTCATACCTCCACTTCCACTTCCACCTTCACCTCCACCACCTCCACCATCACCTCCACCTCCTTCTCCTTCTCCTCCTGGCCTTTTAATGGGAGTCAGACGAAGAACATGAGGAAGGAGAAGACAGGAAGTAATAAAGAGAATACAGAGATACATTTTAGAGCAGTAAGAAATCCTGATTCTGGAAAATTAAACCAAAATGTGAAAAATGGAGGAGGAAGAATGGAACGAGGAGGAGGAGCAGGAGGCGTACAAGATTTATGTGATAATAATCGCAAAGATCGGATGGGAGACATAAATTAAGAAGAAGAAGAAGAAGAAGAAGAAGAAGAAGAAGAAGAAGACTCCATTACGAAGAAAAAAAGAGGGAAGAACAGAGAGAGAGAGAGAGAGAGCGAGAGAGAGAGAGAGAGAGAGAGAGAGAGAGAGAGAGAGAGAGAGAGAGAGAGAGAGAATCACACACACACACACACACACACACACACACACACACACACACACACACACACACACGTGCCTGGCCTGTTGTCTTGCCTCTTCTTAATGCTAATGAGGCTTCGTATTCATAATTATTGGTCTGGTCAAGCATTTGTTGTTTCCCATTAATATTTTTCTTTGTGGGCATTTAGGTTCCATTCAAAGCTACTGGAGTTTTAAATATATCAATCTCCGCAACTTACTTATATTACGACTTCAAAAACAGATAAACGTTTTATTTTTTTAATGTTTTACTTTTTCTTTTTTTTTCCTTAATTTTTTTAGTCTTTTTTACTTCAGTGGGTGATTTATTTGTCTTCTCTCTACATTAACAGTTTTTTTTCATAATTGTATTTCTTTATTTTAGTGTTTTCTTTCAGCGTTTTTTTTTTTTATTGTTTTGCTTCTGTTACAGTCTTTTTTTTTTCCTTATTTTTCTTCCAATTGTTATCTTCTGTTTGTTTCAGTTTATTACCCGTAGTTTTGTTTTGTTTCATTTTCTAACTTCAACTCTTTATATTTTCTTTGTTCCATTTTTTTTTTGTCTTCAGTATGTTTTATTCTCTCAGTATTTTCGTTTTCTTTGGTCTTCGCTTCTCTTCAGTCTTCTTCTATAATTTTTTCTGGGTTGTCTACGTTAATAAACCCCCCCCCCTCCCCCCATACAATATCAACACAGTCAAGTGTAAAGTATAAATTCCACAACTTTGCACAAATATGAATTTCACACACCAGTTAATTCATATTTTTCTATGGTACAAAGTGGTCGGAATTCACCTTTTGTATCCTCCCTATTCCGACCTGTTACCTCCATTCTTTTCCTATTCAGCCATATATGAGAAGCGAAGGGAAGGGAAGGGAAGGGAAGAAAAGGATGGGAAAGGAAGGGGAGGAAGGGAAGGGAAGGCAAAAAAAGGGAGAGGAAGGGAATGGAAGGCAAGGGAAGGGAAAGAAAGGGAAGACAAGGAAGGGAGAGGAAGGGAAGGGAAGGGAACGAAGGTAAGGGAAGGGAAGGGAAGGGAGGGAAGAGAAGACAAGACAAAGGAAGACAAAGGGAGTGATAAAACGCAGAATGAAAGGTTTAAGATGAGATATAAATAAAGATAAAGTCAGGGAAAGATAAACAAATATAAAGATGCTTTAATACCTTTGTGAAGTGAACTAAGTCTTGGTTGGCATGGAAGGTAAAATCATTTAAGGTAGGGTTAGGTAAGTCAAGGAGGGGTAAGGTAAGGGAAGTGAGGGTGAGGTATGGTGGGGTAAGGTAGGGTAAGGCGGGTAAGGTAAGGGCATATACTGATGAAGATAATAATAAACAAAAGGAAACGGATAAAAATGACAAGAAAATAAGAAATAAATAATAACTGATTATGTGAAATAAAAATTAAAATAACATAGCAATAAAGATCAAGACACTATAGGAGAAGATGACGATGAATTGATAAATAAAGTAAACCCAAAGAAGCGAATATGAACAAAGCTAAATACGAACAAAAACAGATAGCCTTTATTATATCGATAATAAAGATAATAAATGAAAAAAAAGATAAGAGATAATAAGATTTTTTTTTTTTTTTAACAACAAAGGAAGCAGGTCAAGGGCAACAAAAATAAAATGTCTAAAAAAAAAAGCCCGCTAATCACTGCTCCTATAAAAGATGAAGTAAAAAGTGACCAAAAGAGAGGTCAATTTCGGTTGGAAAATAATAAATAATAAAAAGATAATAAATGCAATAACAGTAATAAAGAACACGACGATACAGGTCAAGCTGACAGACATGATAACACTGAATCATAAAACTAATCACTGCCGCCCAGCCTTCCGATAGTGAGCGTTGTTGTGAGCGGCGAGGCAACGACGCGAGGCAGACAACCTTAAAGACGAGACCAAAGGATACTCTCTCTCTCTCTCTCTCTCTCTCTCTCTCTCTCTCTCTCTCTCTCTCTCTCTCTCTCTCTCTCTCTCTCTCTCTCTCTCTCTCTCTCTCTCTCTCTCTCTCTCTCTCTCTCTCTCTCTCTCTCTCTCTCTCTCTCTCTCTCTCTCTCTCTCTCTCTCTCTCTCTCTCTCTCTCTCTCTCTCTCTCTCTCTCTCTCTCTCACACTCGCTCTCTATCTCTCTCTCTCTCTCTCTCTCTCTCTCTCTCTCTCTCTCTCTCTCTCTCTCTCTCTCTCTCTCTCTCTCTCTCTCTCTCTCTTGTAATAATCTATATATTTAACTTTTCCTGCCAGTTTTCCCTTACGGTACTGTTTTTCACGATTATTTTCACTATTTTCTTCTTCAGGAAAAATATTTATAATTACATTAACATATATATTTTTTTTATCCTCCCTATTATTTATGCTATATAAAACACCCACCCACACCCACACCCACACCCACATACACACAGGCATCTCACCCCCCCTCCTACAGCCCCCCACCATCGTCACCCCAACCTTCCCACTGGCACGCCCGTTTCTTGCGTGGATTTACTATCAGAATGTGTCTATAATATGTAGATTTTCAGCCTACCGGCTGTCGAAACGATCAATCGCAAAAAATATCAAAGATAGATGGATAGATATATTGATAAAGAAAATTACTAATGTATTTTTTTCTCATTTCAGGTAAGAGAGCATTGATGGGTGATGCTAGTAGGTCATTATTATAATTATTATAATTATTATTATCATTACATTACATAAAAAATGCACAGTTCTTTACTTCCTCCAATGCCAGGTGTCCATAAGCTCTTTCTCCCTCCTCCTAATCTCCCTCTTATCCCTCCTCCTTTGGCCGAGGAACAATTTAATCTTCTCGGCGTCGTTTTATGAAGAATATTTCCTGCTGATAACCTCGCAGTTTTATTTTTCCCGAGAGTCTTTAGGAGTTGGCGGAAAGTTGTTCTTTAATATGTTTTTAATTAGCTATTCTCATTATAATCAATATTTTATTCGCGCCTCACACTTTTCAGACTTCTTCTTTTCCTCTTCTTTTAACACTTTGAAAACCTTTGTAATTAAACTTTTTATAACGCGTCAAAACTGCACTGTACGAGAGAGAGAGAGAGAGACTAAACGATAAAATACATGAACCCGTTTGTTCCTTACCAGCGTTAGCATTTTTTTTCGGTTGTTTGTTAACCCTATACGTTCCGACCCCTTGAGATTTTTCGCGCTCGTATAGCTAGCATCGTATTGATTTTTCTGAACAACAATAACGCTCGTGAACACTAAGTACTGCAACCTAATCAATGGTGTAAAGCAATAGTGAATAATGAGTGCAAAGAAACTCTCAAGAAATAAAATCCTTTTCTCCCTCTTCCTCCTATTCTTCCTTCTTTTCTTCTTCTTCCTCCTCTTCCTATTCTTCCTTCTTTTCTTCTTCTTCTTCCTCTTCTTCCTTCTTTTCTTCCTCCTCTTCTTTCTCCTTTTCTTCTTCCTCCTCGTCCTCTTCTTTCTCCTTTTATTCTTCCTCTTCCTCTTCTTCCTCCTTTTCCTCCTTTTCCTTTTCTCGCTAGCTTCTCGCCTCTTTTTCTTCCTCTTCCTTTTCTTCTGCCTCTTCCTCTTCTTCCTCTTCTTCTTCATCTTCCTCCTCTTCCTGTTCTTCCTCCTCCTCCTCTTCTTCCTCTATTTCCTCCTCTTCTTCCTCTTACTCTTCTTCCTGCTCTTCCTCCTTTCCTTCCTCCTTTTCTTCCTCCTTTCCTCTTC
>NC_066509.1:22615625-22618125 GCF_024679095.1 Eriocheir sinensis
ACACAAGACCGTCTTCCTCTGAATCCGAATAGGCTATTTGTTAATATACTGTTTTCTACTAAATACTCCACCCATCTGATTTTTTTTATAATTTCCTCACACATCTTTGCTACTACACTTGTTAATGACACTTGCCTATAGTTCAACGGGTCTTCCTTACTTCCTCCTTTATGTATTGGGACGATGTTAGCCCTCTTCCAGTCTCTCGGTACCTTCCCTTGTGCTGGTGAGACATTAATCAAGTTGCTCAACTTTTCAGCTATTTGCTGGTTACCCTCTTTTAGTACCCAATTTGATATACCATCCGGTCCTGCTGATTTCCTCGCATCCAATTCTTCCAGTAAGTTTCTAACTTCATCTACTGATGTTTGTATTCTCTCCAGCTCCACTCTATTCCCCGGCACTGCATCTACACCTTCAAACTCATTATCCCTTGTGAACACTGTTTGGAAACAGTTTTTCATCACTTCTACTATTTCACTTACACTATCAAAAGTTTCGCCATTAACTTTAACTTTTTGAATCTCATCTCTATTTTTCCACTTTCCATTTATGAACTTATAAAACAGTTTTGGCTGGTCTTTGCACTTATCTACAATATTTTTCTCAAAATTCCTTTTTTCTTCTCTTTTTACTTTGACATAAGCATTCCTCTTCCTTTTGTACTCATTCCATAGATCCATCCTCCTATTTCTTCTCCATTTGTTCCAAGTCTTCTCCTTTTCCTGCTTGGCGTCTACACACTTTCTATTATACCACTCTTCTCTTGATTTCTGGCCTTCTTTCATCCTTGGTACCCACTTTTCCACTCCGTTGTAAATCCGTAGAAAGATAGCTCATTTTTCCTCCACATTTTCAGCCTCAAAAAAGTATCCCATTGTGCTTCCTCAAAATGTTTCCCAAGTTGTTCAAAATTTGCCATATTAAAGTTAAACCATTCTTTCCTGTAGTCCATTCTGTGTGTGTGTGTGTGTGTGTGTGTGTGTGTGTGTGTGTGTGTGTGTGTGTACTGCCGAAAGCGATGTGCTACCAATATCTAAACGTCAGTAATTTATATATGTATGTATGTATGTATGTATGTTCGTATGAATGTATGTTTGAATGCTGATTATGGAATAATAGCTAGGAGGGTTTATTTGTTTTAATTTCGCTTCTCCGTGTGTGAATGCCTTTCCTGTATGTATGTATGTATGTATGTATGTATGGGGCTTATCTGAATGTTTCTCTGTGTCTGTCTTCCCGCCTCTTTATCCGCCTGTCTGTCCACCGGTCTGTCTTGCTACACCTTACCACACCTTGCTTACCTGCCTGTCTAGCTACCAATTTGCGTGTTTAATTCCTACACCTGTTTCTATCAGATAATTTCGCTTTTATTTTGTCTAATTAACTTACAATTTAATTTTTTTAATATATTTAATAATAAACATAGAAATATGACTAAACTTACTACTAAACTCACCTCTGATATCCATCACCAGCCTTTCTAGCTTTCGTTCCTTCCACCTGTTTTGAGGGCATGTTAGTATACTCATTATATTACCTGTCCCCACCTGTCCAAGAAGAAGTAAATGTTACCTGCCCGTCTATCTTTATTTCCACACCTATCCTGAAGGCATTAAATATAGAAGAATAAATGTAAAGGCAGGTCAGGAGCGCAATAACCTAAGTCCAGGAGTTGTACTGGAGTTGGAACGCGCGGCGCAGTTTTTAGACTCCTGGATTCTAATGTTCGGGTGAATTGCCCCCTCGCCTTCCAAGACTGGTGGTGATCTAAATTGGTCCGCTATTATCTGCCTCCCCGCCCCCCTTCCCCCGCCCCTCCCCACCGTCTTTAGGGGATCCGCCATGCTCCGTTGGACGCGTCAATACCAAGATCAGTGTGAAGTCCCGCGGCCAAATGTCAAGTTGTCATGGAATGGGAAGTGTGCAGTGATTTGTGTGTGTGTGTGTGGGGGGGGGGGGGGGTTCCTTGTTGATTCTTAGAAATGCTCGTCATATTAAAAATGTAGAATTGTAGCTGAAAAGGTAACCAAAAATAGGATAGGATGCAAAACAAAGAAAATTAAGGAAATAAGAAAAATACGAAGGACAAAGAAACGAAGGAAGGATAAAAAGGAAAAGAAAATTATATGTAAAGGTAATTACAGCTAAAGCAATAATCACCAATGCAATTTATATGAAACGAACGAATGGTTCACGTCATGTAAAAGTGACAAATTGAGTGAGGATCAACCGTGAAATGAAACGAGAAAACACAATAATTAATTACAGCGAAAATTTCTCCATTCCAGTCCGTCCTCTGGTGAGTGGACAGCAAACACAATCAACAACAACAACAAAAAAAAATCAACAAACATAATCAAGAAGGGTCGGGGATTTAATTGCTTTGTCTGTTTAGTATATGGAACATTATTATTATTTTTCTATTTGGTTTTATATTTAGTAGTGGCAACACAGATGTTTTATTTGCTACGTTTTAAGCCAATCGTGAATCCTATTT
>NC_066509.1:22620625-22716193 GCF_024679095.1 Eriocheir sinensis
GTAGTAGTAGTAGTAGTAGTAGTAAAGAAGGGAGGAGAAGGGAGGAGGAGAGGAAGGGAAGAGAGAGGAAGAGGAGGAGAAAAAGCTATGTGGGGACTGAGTACGGAACGTGGGGAGGAGAGGAGAGGTAAGGATGGGAGGGGAGGGGAGGGGTGAGAGGGAAGAGGAAAAGACTGAGGGTAGGAGATAGGAAGAAAAATGGAGGAGGCGAGGTATGAGTAAGAGTTAGGGCTTGGGGAGGTGAAGGGAGGAGACGAGAGGGATGCGGGGAAGGAAAAGAATAAGGGGGAAAGTGAGGGGACGATGTAATGGGAAGTGAGGGTAAGAAGAGGCAAGTGGAGCTAGATGGAAGGTGGAGGTGGACGGGAAGAAAAAAAGGGGAGAGGAAGGTGAGGGGAAAAGGAAGGTGGAGGTGAGGGAAAGAAGAGGAAGAAGGAAATGGTGACGGAAAGTTAAAAGGAGAGTTTGAGAAAAGAAAATGGGAAAGGGAGGTGAAAGGACGTGGTAAAGGGAAGGCAAGGGCAATGAAGTGGGAGGGGAGATGAGGAAGAGGTAAGAAGGGCGAGAAGAAGGACAAGCAGGAGGACAAGCGAAAAGGTAAGGGGTAAGAGGGACAGGGAGGTGCGGGGAACGGGGGCCATTCATCTCTTCACCCACAAATCTATTATGATGCCAATATCTCGCCCCTCCTCTCCCCTCCTTCCTATTTGTCCAGTCACGAATGGGGGGGGGGAGAGAGAGAGAGAGAGAGAGAGAGAGAGAGAGAGAGAGAGAGAGAGAGAGAGAGAGAGAGAGAGAGAGAGAGAGAGAGAGAGAGAGAGAGAGAGAGAGAGAGAGAGAGAGAGAGAGAGAGAGAGAGAGAGAGAGAGAGAGAGAGAGAGAGAGAGAGAGTCCTTTCCGGTCTAAGGAAACTGTAGCCTCTCTGGACACGGAGGAGGAGGAGGAGGAGGAGAAAGAGGTGGAGGAGGAGGAGGAGGAGGAGGAGGAGGAAGAGGAGGATGTAGATAGGATGATAGGACTACCAGACAACATAGAGCGTGACGGGTTAGGAGGAGGAGGAAGAGGAGGAGGAGGAGAAGGAGGAGGAGAAGGAGGATGAGGAGAGTCGAGAGTGGTTAGAAGATAAAGAGGATAAAAATGAGGATAATACAGGAAATGGTACACAAAGAAAGAGTATAAAAGGGAAGATACAAAAAAGGAGACAATAATCATAAGGATGAAAAGAAAAAGAGAGAAAATAATAAAGCAAAGAAGAAAGGAAGATAAGAAGAGGCGGAGAAGGGAAGAGGAGAGGAAAAGAGAAAGGAAGAGGATAGAAAGTTATAAAGTTAGAAAGTAGTTAAAAAGGAAGGGAAAAAAATGGAGCAGAGAAGGCTGTGAGAAGAGGAGGGAGGGGAGAGATGAGAAGACGAGAGAAGGGAAAAGTAGTCAGAAGAGAGGAGAGAGAGAGAGGGCGTCTGTGTCTTTCTGGATTCATACCCAAAACAAGCCTCCTCCTCCTCCTCCTCCTCCTCCTTCTCCTCCTCCTCCTTCTCCTATCGCTTTGTTTCAGGGAGTTACTTGTGTTTCCTTCATGCATTGGAGGAGGAAGAGGAGGAGAAGTATATGGCAGGGGTGTATGGGCATATTGAAAAGAGGGAGGAAGGAGAGGGAAGAGAGAAAGAAGAAGAGAATAAAAGAAAGGAAGCGGAGGATACTGAAGGGAAGTGAGGCCTGTGAGGAAACAACTACAACACTGACAAAAAATCATCAACAATATAGTCAAGAACACCCAAATCAAGTACACAGACGACAAAAACAAAGGCGACCAGACCTGTAAATAACTTATTGGGTAAAAACAGAAACAAACACAACAAACTCTCTCTCTCTCTCTCTCTCTCTCTCTCTCTCTCTCTCTCAAACACACACACACACACACACACACACACACACACACAAACTTACCACACCAATAGCGAAGAGGTAAAAGAAACCAGTAGAAAAGATCCACAACAACAAGACAACAAAGAAAAAAACAGCAACAACAGCATAAGGAACAACACGACAGGAGGAAACAAACACTTGTAACATCCCGAAAGAAAACAATGAAACAAACAAATCTCAAACAACAAACTGTGTAGGAATAAAACACCACCACCACCACCACCACCAGCCTCACCACGTATCACCACCACCACGGCGATCACCGCCACTAACACATCCACTCTATTCACCACCACCACTACAATGATGACCTAAATCACTATCACCACTCCCATCATCACCACAACCACCGTCACAGACTCCACCATTATCCGCCCCACTACCAACATCTTTACCAAATCCTTTTCCTCCCTTCCTTTTTACTTATTTTCCTCATTCCTTCCTTCGTTTCTCCCTCCCTCCCTCATTTCCTCCCTCTCTGCATACTTCAACTTTTTCTTCTTTCCACTTTTTTCTCAATCTTTTTTCACTCTTATTCTTCCCCTTCCTTTTCTTTATTTTTTTCTTACCCTCGCTTCCCTTTTCCCATTTCCCTTCGCTTCTATTCCTCCTTTCTTCATACATACACATATTCTCCCTTCCAATACACTGCTTCCTCCTCCTTCGAGTACTAGATAAACGTGGCTTTGCCTATGTTGTTTCTCTCTGATAAGGGGGGAGAAGGTGGAGGAGGAGGAGGAGGAGGAGGAGGAGGAGGAGGAGGATGTGGAGGAGAAGGAGGGTGGAAAAACAGACAAGAGGAGGATGAAGAGGACCATGGAGGAAGAAGTAGATGCAGGGAGAGAAAGAAAGATAAAAGGGAGATGAGCTCCGTATTGAGGGAGATAAGAAGGCGGGCGTGAAGAGGAAGGATGACAAGGAAGGGTCGAGGAGATGTGTGGGAGAGTGGGAGAACAGTAGGAGAATGGGAATGGAAGGAGTGAGATAAAAAAGCAAATAAATGAATAGATGAATAAGGAAGAAAAAGAAAAAAATAATAAATGTTATATTCAATGGGTGAGTAGTTTGTAGTGTTGTATTTCAGAGAAGAAGAAAATGAAGGAAAGAAGAAAGAGAGGAAGAAAAGAGAAGAATAAAAATGGATAGGACTGAATGGGTATTTTATTATGCTCGTCGGAGAAGATTTTAGGGACAGGAAGGAGGAAAGAGGAGAAAGTAGAAGAAAAACAAAACCGAAAAGAAGGAACATCCTGTCAATGAAAAAAAAAAGATATGAAAAAATAGATAAGGAATGAGGAGAAAAACAATAAATCAAAATATGAAATGGAGAAAACTTATTTTTGTAGAGAAGAGGAACTGAGAAAAGGAGGAAAAGAAGGAATGACTAAACGGGAAGAAAAACGTTAAAGAAAAAAAGGAACGTTGAATGGGTGGTGTTTGAGGGAGAAGAGTAAAAGAGGAAGAGATAAAAATGAATAGCTGTTTTTTTTTCTAAGATGATTATTTAAAGGAAGGGCAGGAAGGAATTGGGAAGGAAGAGGAAGTGAAAAGTGATGTGTCATTATCGTAGATTGTGCTTGGGAGGAAAAAATGGGAAAATATACGAATAGAAAATATGTGGAGGACAAATACGGAGGAAAAAACGTAAGGAAAATGTACCAGAAAAAATGAAAGGCAATAATATGGTAAGAAAAAAGTCAGGGTAAGAAGAAATGGAAAAAAAAAATGATAAACTAGATACTTGGAAAATTAGAAGAAAAAGTGGGTAAAATTGTAAGGAATCGAAAAAAATAAAGAGGAAACCTAAGGGGAAAAGGAAATGAAG
Source organism: Eriocheir sinensis (assembly GCF_024679095.1). Classification (NCBI taxonomy): domain Eukaryota; kingdom Metazoa; phylum Arthropoda; class Malacostraca; order Decapoda; family Varunidae; genus Eriocheir; species Eriocheir sinensis. The sequence goes on from NC_066509.1 coordinate 22,624,374, forward strand.
AGAGGAAGAGGAAATATGGGGAAGGGAAATGAGCCGAAATTTGTGGAGGAGAATGATGGTGGGATGAGGAAGGGAAATGTGACGGGCCGCTTCTGTAAACTGTACTGAGATGGAGATGCTGAGGAGGAGAGCATGGCTGAAAGGGGCGAGGAGTGGAAAAGGGAGAGGCATGAATATGAAGGAGAACGCAGCAGAGGGAAAAAGCGGGAAGGAGAGAGAATGGGAAGATGACTGTTGGAAATTGGGAGGATGGGGGAGAAAGGGGGGGAAAATAATTGCGGAGAGGGAAGAAGGAATAGGAAGGCAAGGGGAAAAGGAAGGGACACTTACAAAAAGGGAGAAGATAATGAGTAGAAAAGAGGAAAAGAAAATAGCAAGACAGAAATAGGATTTTTTTTTTTAATTCAACAGTGAGATGAGAAAAAAAAGTGATAGACTATAGAATAGAAGGAAACAAAAGGAAAAGAGAGGACTAAGGGAGAGGGGATGGAAAACACCTATGAAGGGAGTGAAAGAAGAGGTGAGGAAAAACGAGGGAGAAGAGGTAAAAAGTGAAAGGAAAAGGGAGAAGAGAAAAAGAGGGGACACGAAAAATTGTGAATGGGCGGATAAATAAAAGAGGAAATGGATAAAAAGGAAAAGAATGATGAAGAAAAGAATTAAACGAAAAACGGGAAAATGAGAAAGTGGAGCGGAGGGGAGAGGGAGCAGAGACGAGATAGAGAGAGAGAGAGAGAGAGAGAGAGATGGAGATGAACCAACCCCATCTCTCTCTCTCTCTCTCTCTCTCTCTCATACTAATACTAAATAAAACAATTAATAATAACAAAGACTTAATGTTCAATTTTCATTAGCATTATTACTATTACTTTTATTATCATTTCATGTTTCCTTTAATTTGTCTCCTTTCCTCCCTATCACTGTCCTTAACTTTCCTTTCACCTTAATCCTTCTTCCATTTCCTCTGCTTTCTAATATCTTCTCTTCCTTATTATTTTTTTTTTGTTCCTTTATACCTCTTTTTCCCTTCTCTTCTCCTCTCACTAATACAAACTCGAACACACGCATTCTTTCTCTTCTTCACTTTCCTCTTTTCTTCCCCCTCCTCCTCCTCCTATATATATATATATATATATATATATATATATATATATATATATATATATATATATATATATATATATATATATATATATATATATATATATATATATATATATATATATATATATATATATATATATATATATATATATATATATATATATATATATATATATATATATATATATATATATATATATATATATATATATATATATATATATATAGTTTCCTCCTCCTCCTTATTGCATGCCGGTGGGATATAAAAATATTTCTCTCTCTATTTTCCTCGTTCAAAGGGCGAATAAGGAAGCAAGGAAGGGAGGGAAGAACAGAAAAAGGAGGGAAGATAGAGACATGGAAAGGGGAAGGAGAGGAAGGGGAGAAGGCAAAGATGCAGGAATGGGAAGAATAATTGAGGAATGGAAGAGAAAGATGGGGAAGGAAAGGGAGGAGAAGGCATTAAGGGAAGGAGGGAGGATGAGGGAAGAGAAAGAGAAAGGGAAGGACTCAACAAAGGAAGGAAAAGAGAGAAGGGAAGAGGGCGGGATGAGAGAATGGAAGAATAAAGAAAAAGATAGATGAGAGAAATAAAGAAAAGGAAGAAAGGATGAGGAATTAAAAGGGAAAAGAAGGTGAAGGAAAGGGAGGGATGGAAAGAAGGAGAAAGAAGGGAAGAGAAGGGAAGAGGAAGGATAAGGGAGGGAATAAAGACCAAGGGGAAGGAAGTGAAGAGCAGAACGAAGTTCTCTCTCTCTCTCTCTCTCTCTATAATTCCTCCTTTATTCCTTCCCTCATTCTTTCTTTCCTTCCTTCCTTATTTATTTATTCATGTGTTTTCTCCAATGAGTTGCTTCCCTTTTTCTTCCCCTCTTCTCTGATCTCTTCCTTTATTTCTCTTTTTTTCTTTCTTTTTGTCGTCTTTCCTCTTTTCTTCCTTTCTTACACATGCATTTATTTTCTCGTTTCTTATTTTGCCTACTTCTATCCCGCATTTCTGCCTTCCACTTGTTTTTTCTTCTATTTTGTTTTTGATTTTGTTCTTGTAACTCGTTTCTTCTTCCATCTCCTCTTCATTTTTTTTACATTGTCGCTGTTCCATTCTCCTTTTCCCTTCTTCCGTTTTCCTCTTCTCCTTTGTCTTCCCTTCCTCCTCCCATATCCTTTCTTTTTACGTGCTTTCATTCTACTCGTCCTTTTCATCCCATTACCACTCCCCATTTATTTCTATTTACTTTTTTTCGGTAATCATTTTTTTCTTCTTTTTCTTTTTTACAGACGAAGTCAGTTTTGTTCCGTGTTCCTCTGTTTGTTTTAATTCTTAATTATTTTTTATTATTTATCCTCGCTCAGAACACGCGTGGCCAAGAAGATATATATAGGTGGATAGGAAGACAGACAGACATTCTTTAAGCAAATTACTAACGCATTTTTTTTGTTTTATTTCAGGTAAGAGAACAGCGATTGGTGATAATAGTAAGTCATTATTATTATTATCATTATTGCTATTATTATTTCTATTATCATTATCATTATTATCTTCATCATTACGGCAACGGCTTCAAAAGCATTAGCATAATACCAATAGTTTATAAAACTCATTGTAGTAGTAGTAGTAGTAGTAGTAGTAGTAGTAGTAGTAGTAGTAGTAGTAGTAGTAGTAGTAGTAGTAGTAGTAGTAGTAGTAGTAGTAGTAGTAGTAGTAGTAGTAGTAGTAGTAGTAGTAGTAGTAGTAGTCGTAATAATAGTAGTAGTTGTAGTAGTCTGTCTGTAGTGTAGTCTGTAGTCTGTAGTAGTCTGCCACGACGTGACTGTGGAACCCATGCTGCTCCCTCTGCAAGGCGAACACCTCGCCAGACGCACCGCTAATGTTTCGAACGAAGCACGAGTGGATGTTAGCGCCAGAGGGTTTTGGACTCGGGGACAAAGGGCATATTTTGACATAAGGATCTTTGATCCCATGGCCCATTGCCACAGAGACCTGACCCTTGATGCAGCCCACAGAAGAAACGAACAAGAGAAGAACAGAGCATATGAAGAAAGAACACAGAATGTGGACCAGGGCTCCTTCACCCCGGTAGTATTCACGACGGCAGGAGGGATGGGACCAAGGGCGCAGAGCTTCTACGCAAGACTCGCCGAAACACTGGCGGATAAGAAACAAAAGCCAAGAAGCAGTGTGGTCGCCTGGATGAGATACAGGCTGTCCTTCTCCCTCCTGAGGTCAACCTTGGTCTGCCTGAGAGGATCCAGGTCACCTGCACCCAAAACCAACCGCATTGCTGACCCGGACTTTGAGGCGACGGTGGTTGATAATCGTATCAACCACAAGCTCTGTTAGCTTAAAAATAAAATATTTAGTAAAGTTTGTAATATTAAATAAAGATGGTTGTCGGCCACAGTCATTGGCGGGGTGGGGCCAATGAATTGCTTTGTGAAAGAATGTGAGAGAATATACCGCTCACAACACAACTCTAATAGATGGAGGCCCGTAATAAAAAAGTTGTAGTAGTAGTAGTAGAGGTAGTAGTAGTAGTAGTAGAAGTAGTAGTAGTGGTAGTAGTAGAAGTAGTAGTAGTAGTAGTAGTAGTAGTAGTAGTAGTGATAGTAGTAGTGATAGTAGTAGTGGTAGTGGTAGTAGTAGTAGTAGTAGTAGTAGCAGTAGTCGTAATAATAGTAGTAGTTGTAGTAGTAGTAGTAGCAGAAGTAGTAGTAGTGGTAGTAGTAGTAGTAGTAGTAATAGTGGTAGTAGTAGTAGTAGACCTGACCCTTGATGCAGCCCACATAAGAAACGAACAAGATAAGAACAGAGCATATGAAGAAAGAACACAGAATGTGGACCAGGGCTCCTTCACCCCGGTAGTATTCACGACGGCAAGAGGGATGGGACCAAGGGCGCAGAGCTTCTACGCAAGACTCGCCGAAACACTGGCGGATAAGAAACAACAGCCAAGAAGCAGTGTGGTCGCCTGGATGAGATGCAGGCTGTCCTTCTCCCTCCTGAGGTCAGCCTTGGTCTGCCTGAGAGGAACCAGGTCACCTGCGCCCAAAACCACCCGCACTGCTGACCTGGACTTTGAGGCGACGGTGGTTGATAGTCGTATCAACCACAAGCTCTGTTAGCTTAAAAATAAAATATTTAGTAAAGTTTGTAATATTAAATAAAGATGGTTGTCGGCCACAGTCATTGGCGGGGTGGGACCAATGAATTGCTTTGTGAAAGGATATGAGAGAATATACCGCTCACAACGCAACTCTAATAGATGGAGGCCCGTAGTAGTAGTAGTAGTTTACAAAAAAGTAGTAGTAGAGGTAGTAGTAGTAGTAGTAGTAGTAGTAGTAGTAGTAGTAGTAGTAGTTGTAGTAGTAGTAGTAGAAGCAGCAATAGTAGAAGCAATAGTAGTAGTAATAGTAATAGCGGTAGTTATTGTTGTAGTAGTAATATCAGCACTAGCACATATAGTGGTAGAGTAGTAGTGGTGGTGGCGGTGGTGGTAGTTTTAGAAGCAAATGGAGATGGAGGAAGAAGAAGGGCGGAGGAGGAAGAGGAGGTGGAGTGTAACAACAACAACGAGAGAGAGAGAGAGAGAGAGAGAGAGAGAGAGAGAGAGAGAGAGAGAGAGAGAGAGAGAGAGAGAGAGAGAGAGAGAGAGAGAGAGAGAGAGAGAGAGAGAGAGAGAGAGAGAGAGAGAGAGAGAGAGAGAAAGGTAATCAACGAAATTACTTTTAAAATATATATGCCCGTTCATTACTTATTAAAATATTTTTTGTTTATTCTTCATTTAGCGTTTGATTACGTGTTCATTTATACTCTTTACTCTGGTTTATATTTATCAATTTATTTTCAATGTCAACTGTATCTCAGATCGCAACCTTAACAACATCACGAGCAAATAACCAAACGAAAAGGAAGAAAATGAAGAGAAATAATAAAATTGGTAATGAACGGATAAAAAAATGGAGAGTTTCATATAAAAGGAAAAAACAAGAAGTATCTCAGGTAAGATTCATCGATTTCCATTCGCCCTGTCCTCCGCGGCATTATTTGTGTCTTTTACTTCATACATTTATTCACCGCCAGCCCCTCGCGACCCATAACATAAAAGAAAAAAACACTGACTTATTATTTTTTTTTGTAACTCAATATGAAAGCAGTACTGTGTATGCTCTCTCTCTCTCTCGATGAGTGACAATAGATCTCCTGCTATCGGTGACCTCCAGTCCTCCTCCTCCTCCTCCTCCTTTTACTTTCCTCTCTTCCCTTCCCGTCTCTTCCCTTTCCCTTCTTTTCTTCTTCTTCCTTCCCCTGTGTTTTTTTCTCAACATTTCTTCCTCCTTTTCGTCTTTCATTCCTCTATTCCCCCTCAGTTTCCTTTCCTTTACCTTGCTCTCTCTTTTCCTCTCATCCCCCAAACGCTTCTTTTTTTTCCCTAGTGTCTTCCATTTGTCTATTCCTCCTTCCATTGTCATCTTCCTCCTTTCCTTATCCCCCATTCCGTCATCCTTCCTTAACCTTGATCTCTTCCTCTCTTCCTTACACTACCATTTTCTTCCTTCCTTTAACTTTCCCTTTTCTCTCCGTATTTATCTGTTTTCTTTTTACAGTCCAGGAGCAGCTCAAGGGTAAAAATAATGATGAGAAAAATGACCGCTAATCACTGACCCTTTATCTTTATTTTATCTTTTCATTTTTTCTCTCTTCTTTTCCTTGCTCTTATTTCTCTCCCTTCCTTATTTTCCCTCAATAACTTCCTGCCTACTCTCCTTCCCTTCCTTCTCCTCTCCCCTCCCTACTTTCTTCCCTTCCCTTCCCTCTTCCTTCTTTCCTTCCCTTTCCTTTTTCCCTCCATTCCTCCCTCCTATTCTTTCAGAGTGGTCATTTTCCTCCATAACTTCCTCCTTTTTTCTCCTTCCCTTCCTTTTCCTCTTCTCTCCCTTCCTTCCCCCACCCACTGACCCCTCCCCACACTGCCTCACCTCCGCCACACCATTCATCAACAAGGGACAGGCAGAAGCTATACCTCCTCACCCCCTTCAGATATTCTCTCTCTCTCTCTCTCTCTCTCTCTCTCTCCTTTAACTTAATATCAACTAGAGAAGAAATGCAACGTTTTGGAGCCTTCTGATTAATGTAAAATCACTTAGGTTTAAGGATAGACCACCTAGTCTTGACCATGGGGTCTGTGTGGTCTGATTTTCTATGTCAATCTCTCTCTCTCTCTCTCTCTCTCTCTTCCTCCTCCTGCTCTTCCAGGCATACAAATAATAACACAAATAACACATACTGGAAAATAAGGTTGAGACAAGTAAAAGAAAAACGATATTAAGAAAAAGAAAAACAAAGCAAGCCCAAATATATAACAAGACAAAAACAAAGAAAAGATACAACAACAACTGTGCCACGCGGAGGAGAAAACATCACAGTTACGGAAAGGAGAAAGGAACCAACGGCGTGTAAGGAAGGAAAGGAGGAGGAAAAGCAACTCGGTTAAGACACACGAGAAGGAAAACCAAGAGTGGAACAACACTAAGAGGAAAGGAACACTGCCTCGTGTCAGCATCTGCTACGCACTGCCTCCCTCCATTCCCTTCCTTCCCCTCCATTGCTCCCCATTCTTCCTTACATTCCTCCCTCTCTTCATCTTTCCTTCCCTTCATTCCTCTCCATCCCTCACTTCTCTCCCTCATTCCCTTCGCTCTCCCTCTCTCTCCTCCATTCCCTCCCTGTCTCTCCATCCCTCTCTATCCTCTCCCTTTCTCTTCCTCCCTTCCACTCGATTTCCATCCTTCCACTCCCTCGCCCTCAATCATATTCCTCCCTTCCCTTCATCTCTCTCTCTCTCTCTCTCTCTCTCTCTCTCTCTCTCTCTCTCTCTCTCTCTCTCTCTCTCTCTCTCTCTCTCCTTCCCCACCTCCCTACACACCCTTCCCCATTTTCACCTTATCTTCAACTGCCTCCCTCCCTCCCCTCTCCATCCCCCCGTCCCTCCCTTCCCTAGCCATCCCAGCCTCTCCCTACACACCCTTCCCCAACCTCACCTTATCTTCAACTGCCTCCCTCCCTTCTCTCTCCATCCCTCCGTCCCTCCCTTCCCTAGCCATCCCAGGCTCTCCCTACACACCGTTCTCTCAGCCTCACCTCATCTCCTAGCGGGGCACACGTCAGCAACGGCCACGGCAGGAACACACACGTAACGCAGCACCGCCACACTGTACGCGCAACACCGGCAACGGAACCTGAACGCGGAGTGAGGCGGGGCAGGGACGGGAAGGGAAGGGAAGGCCGGGAGAGCGGAAGATGTTACAGGGTGCTCCGGAGTTTGGGATACGGTGATTGTGTGTAGTTTGCGATCATGTACGGGGATTACTATGCTCTCAGTCTCTCCCTCTCTCTGTCTGGCTCTCACAAACACACAGGTAAAGGCCGGTCATATGTCTAATTAAAGGTGTGTTCCTCTAGCCGCCTTCCCTTTCATAACATGGTGTGAGAAAATGAGGAGGAAAGAGGCACGTCACAGTGTTTTGATTCTCCCTGTAGAGTACAACCCTCCCCCCTCCACGAGGCTTGGATACATGTGCTGATTGGCTGTCTGTCAATCACGTGATCAATGCTTTCCTCTTGTCCATTGGTTACACACACACACACACACACACACACACACACACACACACACACACGTACGGATTCGCTGTTTTTACATAATTATAAGTGAAAAAGCAAGTTAGAAGTAATGCAATGCCGAGTTTATATGTGTGGGGGGAATATTTAGTGTAGAACAGCAACAAGACTCGTGACGCGGCAGCGGTGTTCGTGGCGCCCTCTGTCGGCGAGGCTCATGTGGGGCTGCTTCATTCGCTGCTTCGAGTGTGGCCTCGGAGCTCCTCTCTCTCTCTCTCTCTCTCTCTCTGAGACAAAAGGATCTACTGATGTGGCTGACGAGTGCGTGTGTCAGTGAGTGGTAATGAGGCTGGTGATTGGTTGAGCTTATAAAGACTGAACGAGTGAATGACAAACTGCCTTTTTATTTTTTTTTATTTTTACGTCGCGGTCTATTGTACCGGTGGGCTTGTTCTCGGTAGGGGCTGATGGTCGGCCCAGCCCGTTCTGGCGCAGGCGAGTGTTTATAGTAGCGCCATCTTCTCTTGACTGACTCTGTTGAGTTTTTTGACTGACATTGATATTTTTTTTATTGTATGACTGACTGATTGTTTCTTTGTTAAATTAAATGAATAAATGATATGTTTTTGCCAGACTGACTGACTGGTTGACTGATATGATTTGACTAACTGATTGACTGATGGATTTTTTTTATTGACTGACTTGCTGACATAAAAAAAAGTGTTCATGGATTGCAATGTTAGGTAGGGATGGGTTTACAGGAGCTGCCTTGCATAGGCCTACCGGCCTCTTGCAGACTCCCTACGTTCTTGTGTTCTTGAGTTCAACTCCGGCGCATTGGCCCTTGATCCTGTGGTGGCAGGAACCCATCACCGCGTGGCACTGGGCCAGCGTGACATCATGGATGCCACAGTCTACCTTCCAGGCGGCCCTGGGTAGTATACCCATTTATCGGCCAGCCCAGAAGGGAGGATCAACTACTGGGTGGCTGCGCGCCGACTAGCCTCACAGACCCCGAAACAGTAACCGCCCCGACCAACGAAAAATCAAACACTGAAGAAACAAAAAGTGGAATACATAAATTTCGGATGCAAGTAGAGGAGAAGACGAAAGAGAAAAGGCGCACCCAGTGAAGGACTACGGTCCGGAGTGCCGCGACGCCCGTGAACGGAACGGCACGAAACGGACCAGACCGGAACGGAACGTGTTTCTTGTTTTTACCTTACCTGTGTGTGTGTGTGTGTGTGTGTGTGTGTGTGTGTGTGTGTGTGTGTTGGGGGTGGGGCGGGACACCATCCCAATAATAAGCAAGACGTGTACACGCTTTTTGCCTCGCGAAGTAAGTTTTTTTTTTTCATTTTTTAAACACGTAGATCATGGCAATCTACAATATATATTTCGACAAATTTCAGCCCAGCCCCCGGGCACTCCGGGTGGCTGAGGCGCGAGTGGTAAAACCAGCCAGCACGCCGCCTCCCCAAGCGGGAGGCGGCACGGGCTGCGGCAAGCCACCGGCGGGAGGAGGCTGACCAGGAATTGTTCTCGGAGATCCTCCATAGGGAGGCTAACGTCGTGGTGGCCGCAGTCGAGGCCTCCATGCTGCAAGGCGACCTGTAAGCCAGGCCCTTCGGAAAGGAACCTCCAGGCGGCGACGACGGCTTGAACGGTAGCATCGCAGAGGTGGCCGCAGCCTGTGGTGCAAATCCGTTTCATTCCGTTCAGTTCCGTTCAGCCACCTCCGCGGTGCTACCGTTCAAGTCGTCGTCGCCGCCTGGAGGTTCCTTTTGGAAGGGCCTGGCTACAGGTCGCCTTGCAGCATGGAGGCCTTGATTGCAGCCACCACGACGTTAGCCTCCCTAAGAGGATCTCTGAGAACAGTTCCCGGTCAACCACCTCCCGCCGGTGGCTAGCCGCAGCCCGTGCCGCCTCCCCGTCTTGATCATTATTGGGATGGTGTCCCGCCCCACCCCCAACACACACACACACACACACACACACACACACACACACACACACACACACACACACACACACACACACACACAAACACACACACACACACACACACACACACACACACACACACACACACACACACACACACAACCAGGTAAAGTAAAAACAAGAAACACATGTTACCTTCAATATTCCGGCCATGGTGAAAAAGACAAACAAGACAAACTCCTCCTCCTCCCCTCCCCTCACTCTCCTCAGATTAGATATATTCGTGGATAGTGATGTCAGGTGGGGTTAGGTCCACAGAAGCTGCCTTGATAAGCCTACCGAGGAAAACATTGCTTCTGTCTATCTTTCCTCTCTCTCTCTCTCTCTCTCTCTCTCTCTCTCTCTCGGATATCCACATTCATGAGAGAGAGAGAGAGAGAGAGAGAGAGAGAGAGAGAGAGAGAGAGAGAGAGAGAGAGAGGAGACAGGGGGATTTAACTTTTCTTTTCCCTTTTAAGGCGAAGGTAAAAGCAGCAGGAGGAGGAGGAGGAGGAAAAGGAGGAGGAGGAGGAGGAGGAGGATGAGGAGGATGTAGGAAAAAGAAAAAAAAGAAAGAGCAAAAGCATAAGGAGAACAAGGAGGAAACATGGAAACATAGGAATGCTGGCAACAGAAAGCCTATTGGCTCATTACGAGGTTGTCCGCTTTGGTGATTTAATCTGCTTGACAGCCACTTGGGGCCTGGGGAACAGATGAAAGCACCTCGACACTGAGGAGCAGATGAAAGCACCTCGATATTGAGGAGCAGATGAAAGCACCTCGACATTGAGGAGTAGATGAAAGCACCTCGACATTGAGGAGCAGATGAAAGCACCTCGATATTGAGGAGCAGATGAAAGCACCTCGATATTGAGGAGCAGATGAAAGCACCTCGACATTGAGGAGCAGATGAAAGCACCTCGACATTGAGGAGCAGAAGAAAGCACCTCGATATTGAGGAGCAGATGAAAGCACCTCGATATTGAGGAGCAGATGAAAACACCTCGATATTGAGGAGCAGATGAAAGCACCTCGACATTGAGGAGCAGATGAAAGCACCTCAATATTGAGGAGCAGATGAAAGCACCTCGATATTGAGGAGCAGATGAAAGCACCTCGATATTGAGGAGCAGATGAGAGTCAGATACAGGAGGAGAGGCAGGAAAAAAGATCATAGAAATAAAAAGAAATGATGGGAGAGGTGACGAGCTAGAGGAAAAATACACAAAAAGATAGAGGGAAAAATCTTTTGACACAGGAAGGAAGCTGCGAAAGGAAGAAGAAATATATGTGATAGTAATAACAATAATAATCATAGGAATAATAATAATAAAATAATAATAATAATAATAATAATAATAATAATAATAATAATAATAATAATAATAATAATAATAATAATAATAATAATAATAATAATAATAATAATAATAATGAAAATTATAATAGTAATAATGATAAAATTTGACAACTGAAAAAAATGAGAAACCTTTTATTTTCTTATTGTTTTTTTCTCAATTCATCTTTTTTTCTGTATTTCTCAGGAACGTTTTGATTTCGTGGTTTCTTTCTTTATCTTTTATTCTTTGTTGTTCTCTTTCTTTACATGTATTTATGATTCTTTTCTTCTATTTTATCTAATTTGCATCGTCTTTGCCCTTCTCAATTATTTTTCTTGTAACTTTTCTTCTTTTTTATTATCCTGCTCCTCCTCCTCCTCCTTTTTTCCAACTCCAGTTTTCTTCACACTCAACCTTTTCCTCCACGTCCCTCACGTCATTTCTCTTCCTTTTAATTTCTCTCCTCTCTCCCTCACCTCCCATCTGTCTCACTTTTTCTCTCTCTCTCTCTCTCTCTCTCTCTCTCTCTCTCTCTCTCTCTCTCTCTCTCTCTCTCTCTCTCTCTCTCTCTCTCTCTCTCTCTCTCTCTCTCTCTTACTTTCCCCCATAACATATCAGCGGGAGCTTCTGGACTGCTGCGGTACACGGGTGATAGAAAAGCGTGCGGTACAAACTCGTGTGATACAAAGCCGTGCAAGGAAGAGGCACCCGTGTTTGGGGACGAATCTGTCACTTACTGAAGCTTGGGAGGTCGTTTTGGGTGATGGGAAGGTGGGGTGGAAAGGGAGATAAATGAATAGGGGACAAGGAAGGGGAAAGGGTTGGTGATATATCGGATGGAGAGTAAGAGATAAGATGAGGAGTGTGAGGAAGAGAGGAACCCAAAAGAAGAGAGGGGAGAAAAATTGGGAGGAAGGAGAGATGAGGAGAGGAGAATCTGGAAGATAAAAGAAGGGAGAAGAGGATGAGGGAGAAGTTGGAGAATGGAGGAAAAAACAAGCGGGAGAAGAAAAGGGAGGGAGCGAGAGGGATAAGGGTGAGGTAATGAAGAGGAAAAAAAAAAAAGGATTATGAAAGAAGAGAGAAAAGGATGAGGGAAAGGTACAGATTGGAGTGACGAATAAGGAGTATAACAACAGCAACCAAAAAAGATATAGAAAAGCCGAAGGGAGAAACAAAATTGGAAAAAACAAAATAGAAAAAAAAGAAGGGAGAGGGGAGAAAAAGACGAAGTAGAGACAAGGACGAAGAGGGGAGAAGCAAGATAAGAGAGTGCGGAAGAAGGTAGAGGAGGAGAAAACACACCAAAGGGATACAATGCCGAGAAACAGAGTGGTAAGAAAGAGGTGGAAACAGAAAGGAAAGAGGAGACGAGACGCTAAAGATGAGGAGTGGAGAATAAGGGCAGAGACGGAGCGGAGAGAAAAAAAAAAAAGGGAGAGGCGGTAAGAGAACATGAGGAAGAGATTTAAGAGCACCAGGAAGAGAAAGGGTGACGTAAAGAGGAGGAGACAGAGACCCAATTAAACAGAGACAGAAAAGAGGCTGAGAAAGGAAGAGAGGCTGGGAAAGGTTACGGGATAGGGGGAGGCGGGGAGGCAAGGAGGAGGAGAGTTACAGGTGGAATAAGACACAAAATGAAGAGAGAGGAGATAGAGATTGTATTAACGGTTTGTAAGAGGCAGCGATAGCGAAACAGGACGGGATGTATCTAACCTCTCTTTACAGGTGTCTATCGAATTGGCACTCACAATCTGACTGCCACGCTTGTTCCACTCATTCACAACACTGTTGGTAAACCAGCACTAGTCCATATCTTTGTTAGTTATGAATCTATTCAACTTAAACATATTACTACGGGTCCTGTCCTTATCTCTCACCACCAGAGGCTTATTGACGTCACTCTCACTGCAGCCATTTATAAACTTCAAACAAACCTCCTCGCGCCCTTCACCTTTGCAGAGAATGCACTTTTAATATTTTCAGCTCGTGAATCCCTTGTCATCTTCCTCTGCACATATTCTAACATACTGGTGTCCATTCTGTAGTAAAGGGACAGAACTGAACCGCATAACCGAGACGGTCTAATTAATACTTACCAATACAGTTTGGGAGAGAAGAGAGAAAAAACATAAAGGCGAAGAGGAATTGGAGGGAAGCAAAAATGAGACAAGAGAGGGGCAATGAAGATGTAGAGAAAGGGAGGAGGCAGCAAACAGAAGTCGAAGCAGGTGGGGAGCAACATTCAACGACGGAACCAGGTGAGGAGACAAAGACAGACGCTCGCCATCAGACCAGACACAGGACCGTCCAGACAAGGTACTGGAGAACACACAAGATGATGGTCAGTGGGGCAGCATTATGATTACTTTGCTTTGCACAACACTGGACCCCGCAGCGAGATGGCAACACAGCAAAACCTGGTGCCTGTGTGGACGGGGTGGACACAGTTATCCCACAAAGGCTTAAATAAAAAAAGGCAAAAGCTGCAGGGGAAAATAATTATAGGAAAGCAAAAAAAGGAAAAAGAGCTGAAGGAAAGGAAGGAGGGGAGGAAAAAGACTGAGGAAGGGAGACAATGAGGGAAAAGATGACGATTAGTGGGAAAAGATGTATGACAACAGCACCAAAGAAAAAAAATATCGATAAGAAAGGGAAAAAAAGGAAAAGGATGAAAAGAAAGACAACAAGTAAGAAATGGGAAAGGAAAGGGTTAGGGAGGAGGAAGAAGAGGAGGAGAGAAGAGCAAGGAAAGGGCGAGAGGAGAGGAAGAGGGAACAAACACCAAGTACATACAATGAAGAGGAACAGAATGGTAAGCCAGAGGCGGAAGACAATGGGAGAGGGGAGTCTCATGTGTGACAAATAGGACGCAAGATAAAACCAGCGGACACAAGGAGCCTTTAGTCAGAGCCCTTGCATCGGAACTGTATGACGTCATCAATGAACTGCTGGACAATCGTAGCCAAGAGTGGGGCGACTGTGTGTTCTTAGGTCGGTATCCTTAGACGCTGCCGACTCCCATCAATTATTTCTACGGGCCAAAAATGGGGTAAAATTCGTTCTCATGAGTGTTTTTAGAGTTCATGTCAAACGTGTCAAACACCCACCACTCTTTTTCTTCTTACAATTTTTTCGCCTCCTCCTCTTCTTCCTCTACCAGACTATTTTATTATCATTACGCAACTCCTCCTCCTCCTCCTCCTCCTCCTCCTCCTCCCATCCCCAGACAAAATTAATAGTCACTTGCCTCGCTGAGCTCAGGGGGACGAAGACCTGCAGACACACTTCTCTTCAGACGCTCCATTAAACATCTTTTTTTTTTTCCCTTCATTTAATCGCCCCACCTCCGCCTACAGAGAAAGGGAGAAGAAAATGGTTGGCTATGTTTTGTAAGGACGCGGAAATGGTTGCCTGGTGTTGTGCATGGGGGGTAAGGTGATGGTTTTATGTGAGCAGCATGGAAATGGTCGCCTGGTGTTGTGCATGGGGGTAATGTGATGGTTTTATGTGAGCAGCATGGAAATGGTTGATTGGTGTTGTGCATGGGGGTAAGGTGATGGTTTTATGTGAGCAGCATGGAAATGGTTGATTGGTGTTGTGCATGGGGGTAAGGTGATTGTTTTATGTGAGCAGCATGGAAATGGTCGCCTGGTGCTGTACAAAGGTATGATAACAATGGGTATATATCTAATTTTGTATAAGGGGAAGATCATAGCTGGTCACTTGGTTTCTCTCTGCTGCTGTTTTCCTTGCTGTTTGTTGTTTGAGATATGGAGTTTTAAAATGACATTTTTATCGTTGTTGTTTTTTGTTGATACTGCTCTTTTTATTATCTCTTTCAATTGTTGTTGTTTTTTTATTCTTGTCATTATGTGCTGCTTTTAGTCTAATTGCTGTTCTCCGTTTCAAGACAAGGGGTTTCAATATCACTGTTTTTTGTCACTTTTTTTTTGGTGGTCTTATTTTCCCTCCTATTTTTTGTTGTTGCTTTATTTTCCTTCACCTGTTGTTCCCTATTATTTTCACTGCTGCTTTTATTCTTATTTGTGACGGCGCCCCGTTCGGGACGACGCGAGTTCGATCCCCGCCCGGTGTCACCAAGCTGGGATTTTTTCAGCTGCCGCCGACTGGCTTAAAACTACCCACATGCTGTCCAGAAGACCACCTATCAACCCGGACTCTAGATTCTAGGATTAAAGATGAGCTCCGGGAGGGCAGCATGAGCCAATGCACGATGGCGCCACTAAACTGGCCTGCGCCACAACGGGCTGGGCCATACCATCAGGCCCCTCCAAAACAAGCCTACTGGCGCCACAGGCGAAGATGTAAAAAAAAAAAAAAAATAAATAAATAAAAAAAAAAAAAAATAAATAAAAAAAAAACGCAAATGAGCTGGTGTGTTAGTATTGAGTTAGGGAGGTGTTGTTCACCACAACTATTAGAACCTTCAATGGTACCTAGAAAACAATCTACTACTACTGTTACTACTACTACTACCATTAATAATAATAGTAATGATAATAATTATAATTATAGTAATGATAATACCACAACTATTACCACTACTACTTCCACTAATACCACTACCACTATTGCTACTACTACTACTACTACTACTACTACTACTACTACTACTATAACTACTGATGCTGCTGCTGCTGCTGTTACTGGTGCTGCACCACGGAGGACAGCCACAGAAAGCGCCACACAATGCACCTTTAGCCATCAGCTTTCCCCATTTATCTCCGTTTCTGTTCGTCTGCTGTATTTCCTTTTGTTGGTCCTTTTCTTTAGTTTGTCACTTTTTCCAATATTTTTCCTTACATTTCTTGACTATATTCTGATATTTCTCACTTACAATCATCGGTTAGGATTAATTTATGCACCCTTCCATATCTCGTTTCCTACTTAACCAGCTACTCTTTTGTTGTCATATATGTCCACTACTAACTTTCCAACCTCCCGGAAAATACTAATTATAATCAAATTATACTCGCCGTCAATGTGCGAGGGCATCCGTCGTTTGGACGCTGACGGGAATTTTTTTCTCTCGTCATTTAAAACGTTTTAGAGGACTACCTCATCTTCCCTCTTTTTCCTCCTTTTCCACCACCACCACCACCACCACCACTCTCAACTCCTCTTTCATCTGCACCACCACAATCTTCTCCCTACTTACCCCCTCCCCTCAACTTCCCTCTCCCTCCTCGCCCCAAGAAGTCAAACATTTCAAGGGAACACAAGAGGTCATCAAATTCCCGCCGCCTCTCCCGGGTACGAAGCAAGGCGGGGAACAGAACCCGGACCCGCACCCACCGCCGAGCCAGGACGTGACGCCGAGATGGAGGCTGCAAAAAGGCGATCGTGGGAAGCTTAGGAAAGGCGATACTCTTTCTTTTTTTTATATTGCAGGATTTATGCATTTATTTTTCACGCACAGACTTGAAGCGGCGGCGTGGGAGAAAAGGGTGACTGTTGGAAAGTTATTGGTGGTTATATGATTTAAGTATTTTCTCACATGGCGTTGCAATGTTGGAAATAAAAGGAGATGATAGGAAACGTATTGGTTGGTAGGGATTTTTTTCATATGGACTCGGGGCGTGGAGGAAAAAAAAAGTGATATTATTGGAAACCTTTTGGTGGATGTAGCATTTAGTTTATTTGCGAGTGTTTCATTGTAGTTTAATTATATAGATTTTTTTGGTGTTTAATTATGTTTTTCCTTCGATTTGTGATGTGTTTAAAGTTTAAGTATTTCTGGCGGCAATATTTTCTTCCTTGTATTGTATCCCTATTGTTGTTTTGTTGTAATTATTGTATTAATTATATATAGTTTATTTGGCTTATTACTTTATGAACATATAATGTAAATAAGGCACATTCAAGGGAAGGTTACTCGTGGCTGTAATGCTATTCCTCCTAATGATGGCTTCTGTGTTTTGTCTTTTTACGGCTGTTTGTCTTTCGTCCATTTCCACCTTTGTTTATTGTTTTCTTTGCCTGCCTTTGTCTGTATTTGCGATCTCTCTCTCTCTCTCTCTCTCTCTCTCTCTCTCTCTCTCTCTCTCACAACTAACAATAAACACAGCAATACTCTCCTCCCTCTTTAGGCTCGCTCCCCTTATTCATCCCCACCTTCTCTCCCTTCCCTCCCCTCTTCCTCCTCTTCCCTCTCTTCCTCCTTCCTCAACCTTCCCCTCTCTTCCTCTTCTCTTTCCCCTCTCAAGTTCTGCCTGAAATTGGTCACGGAATCCGCCGTGGGATGGGAATGGGGAAGACGAGGGGTAGGGGAAAGAGGAAGGAAGAAAATTAAGAGAAACAAATGAAATCAGTGAGAGAGAAAAGAGCAAGGAACGAGAGAAAGTTAAAAAAAATAAGAAATGAAGAAAGTGAGGCGTGAGGGAGAAGGGAACGAAAGAAGGGAGATGAAGGAACGAAGAAATGAAGGAATAAAGCTGGGTAAACAATGAAAGAAAGAAGGGAAATGAAGTAAATGGGAAGGATTTAAGAAAAGTTAAAAAATAAAGGAAAAAATAAATGAAAGGATAAATTAGGGGAGTGAGAAAAAATAATGAAAAGCCAAATAAAAAAGGGGAATGACGGAAAGAAAAGGGAAGAAATGGGGAAAATGTGCAAATCACGAAAAAAAAAAAAAAGAGCCATGTAGGACACGTAGCAATGATTTTAAGTTAGACAAATTCAAATTTAGCAAAGACATAGACAACAATTGTTTTACCAATAGAGTGGTGGACGAATGGAACAGACTTGGCAGCCATGTTGTGGGTGCCCATACCGTAGATGCATTCAAGAAGAGGTTGGATAAATTCATGGATAGTGAGGTAAGGTGGGGTTAGGATTACAGGAGCTGCCCTGTATAGGCCAACCGGCCTCTTGCAGACTCCTTACATTCTTATGTCCTTAAGTTAAAACGGAAAAAGTCAACAACATTCTCGGAAGTGATGGGAAGAGCGGGTGATGGGAAGTGATGGGGTGCAGGTGAGGGAAGTTGTGTATCGCCCCGGCCTGGCCACCTGTAATTCCCTTCAAGTAATGGCTGTGAGGACGGATATGGGGAGTGGAGGGGAGGGAAGGGGAGGGGAGGGGAGGGGAGGGGAGGGAAACATGGAAACATGGACTAGCAGGCAGCAGAAAGCCTGTTGGCTCATTACTAGGCTGCCTGCGTTCAGTGATTCAATCAATCCGTTTGCCATAGGAGTGGCTTGCAGGGAAGGATTAAAGCACTTGTGTATCTACTCTTGGGAGCGTTCAGTTCACTCCCGATGCAGCAAAGTGGCGATCAATGCGTTTCTTGAAGGAGTTGATGGTCTCTGCGCTAACCACTTCTGCAGGAAGGCTGTTCCAGTGGCGAACAACTCTATTCGAGAAATAACTCCTGCCGATGTCGGTATTGCATCGCCTTGCTTGAATTGTTTTTCCGTTGTTTCTTGTTCTCAGGTTGCTTTGTAGCGTGAAGAGTTTAGAGTGATCAACGTTGCTGAGCTTGTTCAGGTACTTAAAGACTTGTATCATGTCTCCCCGCAGGCGTCTCTTTTCCAACGTGAAGAGGTTGAGTCGCTCGAGTCGCTCTTCATAGGGCTTCGTCCTCAGTGATGGTATCATCTTCGTGGCGCGGCGCTGTACTCTCTCTAGTAATTCAATGTCTTTCCTGTAATTAGGAGACCAGAATTGCACGGCGTATTCCAGGTGGGGCCTTACCAGCGAATTGTACAAGGATAACATAACTCCCGGCGTCTTGTATTCGAAGTTCCTCGATATGAACCCAAGCATTGTATTGGCTTTCTTACAGGCGGACTTGCAGTGTTATATTTGTTTCAAGTCACTGCTGATGGTGACCCCGAGGTCTCTTTCCTCTTGCACAACATGTAGTGGTTCGCCACCCATGTGGTATGTGTGGTTGGGGAAGGGGAGGGGAGGGGAGAGGAGGGTAGCGGTGAGGGGAGAGGAGGGAATGGGAGGGGAGGGGAGAGGAGGGGAGCGGTGAGGGGAGAGGAGGGAATGGGAGGGGAGGGGAGAGGAGGGGAGCGGGGAGTGGAGGGGAGGGGAGCAGGGAGGGGAGAGGAAGGGTGGAAGCGGAGAGATGGATGAGAAGTGATGAAGGGCGGGGTAGAGTAGACAGATGGATGAAGGGGAGATAAGAGAGGGGAGAAGGCTGAAGGGATGATTAGGGAGAAGAGTGAAAAGACTAATGAAGAGAAAATAAGTAGAAAAAGGTGAAAAGA
Organism: Eriocheir sinensis; assembly: GCF_024679095.1. Classification (NCBI taxonomy): domain Eukaryota; kingdom Metazoa; phylum Arthropoda; class Malacostraca; order Decapoda; family Varunidae; genus Eriocheir; species Eriocheir sinensis. Next base: position 22,643,663 of record NC_066509.1, read on the forward strand.
CGAAGGAAGGAGAAGGAGAAGAGACGGATGAAGAGATAAAGAAAGGAGAGGAGAGGAAGGGAGGAAATAGAAGGAATAGATAAGGAGAGAAGATATGCGAGGAAGAGAAAGGGGAGAGGACGATAGTACAGAAAGGGAGATGGATGAGGAGAGAAAAGGGAGAGGAAGAGAAGGGAAAAAGGGGAAGGAAGAAGAAGGGGAGTTTAGGGGAATGGAGATGAGTGAAGGGGAAAAGGAAACGTGAATAGTTTGACTGGGGATAAAGGAGTGAGGGGAAGAGATGAAGGGAAAGAGGGATGGGGAATGTAATGACCAAGGAAGGAGAGGTAAAAGAAAATGAATAGACGGAGAAAGGGGCGAAGGGAAGGAAATGGGGACGCAAGAAGGGAGGAAAAGCGGACGAAGGAGAAAGAGAAAGAGAAGGAAAAGACGTGTATAAAAGTGGAAAAAAGGAAACAAAAGGAAAATAGGAAAGGGTAGGATAAAGACAAACCAAAGAAACAGAAAACACGAGAAAGGAAAAAGTGAGGAAGAATATGTAAACAAGAAATGAGAAGGAATAATGAGAGAGTGAACTGTGGGAAGAAGTGAGGAAGATGAGGAGGAGGAGGAGGAGGAGGAGGAGGAGGAGGAGGAGGAGAGGGAGAGGAATCAAGAAGAATGGAGTAAAACAGAGAAAAAAGCAAATAATAAAATGTGTTGTGTGAGAAAAAAAGTTCAGGAGGAAGAAGAGCAGGAAGAAGAGGAAAAAGGAGGGAGAGAAAGGACGACAAAGGAAGGGGAAAATGTAGAAAGAGCAGCACGTGTGAGACGAAAATAAGAAACAAATGGAGGAGGGAAAGAAGGGAGGAAGGAAAGACGAAAGAAGGGACAGGGAAAAGAGGAAAAAAGAAGAGTGAATTGAAGGTCACACGGAGGCGAAGGGAGAAGAGGAGAGTAAACAGGAAGAAAACCGAGAAAGGAAGAGGTGAATGACAAGAATGAAGAGGAAAAGATAGAAGGAGAAGAAAGGAGCAATGTAAGGAACACAAAGAAACACAAAGGAAGAACAAACAACACCAGACCTGCTGGTCCTTACGAGGTTGTTTGTGACAAGCTACACTAACTATCTAATCAAAGGTGGAAGATGAAGGACAGCAAAGGCGAAGGCTCCTCCCTACCCCCCCATCCATCCAGCCACTGCTGGCAGGAAAGGAAAAAGAACCATGCAGCATGGAAAAACTGCATGGAATTTATGTAGGAAAGAGGAAAGAACTACCATTACTGCTACCACTAACCGGGCGATAAAAGCGGACAAGGACACCAGTATTCGAAAGAACTTTACGTTATTACGACAATGAGTAATATCTTAGTTGCTGGTTGGATTCAAAACACTTGTCTAATCTATTCTTGAAGGCCGTAACTGTTGTACTATCAACGACATCACAAGGTAGAGAGTTCCAAACATTAACAACTCGATTGAAGAAGAAGTGTTTAGCTTCGTGCGACGAGAATCTTTTACCACTTATCTTCAAATTGTGATTTCTTCTTGTTCTATTTGATCGATCAATTGTAAAGTAATCTTCCGCATTAATATCACTGAATCCTTTGAACATTTTAAACATTTCTATTAGATCGCCTCGCATTCTTCGTTTTGATAGGCTGAATAAATTTACTTCTTTAAGCCTTTGTTCATATGACAAATTTCTCAACCAAGGAATCATCTTTGTTACTCTTCGATGGACCCGTTCCAACTTTTCTATGTCTTTTCTGTAGTAGGGAGACCAAAACTGTACACAGTACTCTAGACGGGGTCGAACCAACGAATTATTCAGTTTTAATATTACCTTTTCCGATTTATTATTAAAGACTCGTCCGATGAAGCCAACCAATTTGTTTGCAGTTTTAACTACCTCTGAACAATGCTGACCGGGCTTTAACCCTAGAACGCTAACCATGGGTATGAGGTACCCATGCGAATGACGTCATTGCCATTGTGTATGGTTCCGGTGCTCTGAGGGTACCAAAGAGACTATATACGAAGAGATAGTGGTATGTAGTAATTCCTCGGGCGTGCGGAAGTAGCGCCATCTATTGCAGCCCACCAAAAACGTCACTTTTCAGGGGTAGCTTAACTATTTTTGAGGTATCTGCCACAGCACCCTATCCAGCCTTCACTTATTTTTTTTCATTGTAAAATGATTTACTAATGGGGTAAAGAAAAATATATTTGTTCTTATGTTTTATTAGGTATTATCTACACTATATCAATTTGTTTTTTTAGGAAAAGTATGATGTTGAAAGCATTTGCTAATATATATATATATATATATATATATATATATATATATATATATATATATATATATATATATATATATATATATATATATATATATATATATATATATATATATATATATATATATATATATATATATATATATATATATATATATATATATATATATATATATATATATATATATATATATCTCTATATATGTGTGTGTGTGTGTGTGTGTGTGTGTGTGTTAAATACAAGCAAAGCATACAACATTCTATGCATGCTAAATTACTATAAGGCCTTTGCAACTGTGGTAACCCGGATGTCACACTGGTCCTGTGTCCCAGGGTAATGGGTTCCCTAACACCACAGGCTCATGGGCTAATGTTACAGAGATGAGCACCGAGGCCACGTGCTGCTACAGCGTATGCCCCCAGCCTTACTTTTACCTTTTGCAAAATGCTCTTAGCTGAGTAAAAATATCATACTAACTGTACAAGTGCCAGATAATGGCAAGCATTGCATACTGCTTGACAAGGCAGAGAACAAAAGCTTCTAAGCATTACAACTGAAATAAACAATGGGAGACACTCAAAGCTTGTTAACTGAACATGACCCAATTTATAACAAGCAAAACCAACAATGGTGCGTTATATACAATGAAAACTGTATAAAAATGTTGCAAGGCACATCAATATAAGAGCAAAGCATCATAAAACATGCTGAAATACATGATGGAGGACATCAAGAAGGTAACACATGAGTTGTCTTAAATGGAATGCAATAACTTGGTGGTCCTGGGAGACAGGCGAGCCTGGAGGTGAAAATGGAATGTAGGACACGGTATGATCTCACAAGCTCTGACCTTGGTGTCAGGGTCATGAAGATATTAAGCTCAGTAGACACAACTATGCAGCGGAGGCACATATGATAAAAGCAAATGAGACAAAATAAGGCAACTCATAGAGTAAGAAAATATCAGGAAAGTTATGCTGCAGTATGTGACACACCAAATTACAGGGCAGAGAGTGATATGTATTTCATAGGCTACATCAGTAAACATGTAGCATTTATTGCAGGTCTCACACATTAAAGTTGGATGTAATAAAATATATGTTTTATGCACACATTAAAGTTGGATGTAATAAAATATATGTTTTTAGCACACATTAAAGTTGGATGTAATAAAATCATTTGATATGAAACTCCTTGAACTGGCCAACCAAACAAACCACACACTGCCCCCCCCCCCCCCCCCCTTCAAAAAAGCATTAATTTTCACAAGGTTTATGAGGCATTAGTCATGAATATCAACTGCCATTACATTTTGTAAATCATACCTATGTGATTATGTATATCATATAAAGCAGAAAAAAATTTGCAAGCTGTAATACAAACAAGATTACTCCTGGAAGCCACATTAATGATGCCAGACATGTGATGATAGACACTTAGTGTGATGAAATTACATGCTGTATTTCACATTATGAAACCAAGCCAAGTGTCACTGCAGGACATATTAGGTAAGGCAGACACCAAAAGCTTGCTACCTGAACAAGATTAAATATAACAGGCAAAATCCACAATAAAGTATTGCGTACTGTTGGGTAGGGAAGAGAACAAATGCTTCCAAGCATTACACCTGAAATAAACAATGGCAGATATTCAAAGCTTGTGAACTGAACAAGATCTGATTTATAATAGGCAAAACCAACAATGGTGCATTACATGCAATATCTGGCAGGGGATTCCTTGCATTACAATTGGAAAGTGGCAGACACCTAAAGCTTGTTAACTGAACAAGATCTGATTTATAACAGGCAAAATGAACAATGGTGCATTACGTGTGATATCTAGCAGGGAAGATAAATGATTTCTTGCATTACAACTGGAAAGTGGCAGACACCCAAAGCTTGTTAATTGAACAAGATATGATTTATAACAAGCAAGCCCAACAATGGTGCATTACTTGCAATATTTGGCAAAGTATATGGAAAAAAATTCTTGGCGTAACAAGAGTAATACTAAATAATGGCAAATCCCACAAAGTTTCTCTTCTTTTGACAAAGCCTGTGCTCTTTGCTGCAGGGCTGTCAGAGTCTGTTTGCTCCAGCCAACATGTACTGAAATACCCGTGAGTCATGATTGAAGTGTTGAAACTGAAGACAAGTGAAATACTGTGCTCAGAAATCTATTAGCATTTGGACTTTGATAGTATAAGGCCAGAGCAAACCTCCTCTCTTGTAACCCATATCTCCTACTAGGCTTAGATCTTGGCATCTTGCAGCATGTTGAACCTGACCTCATAAAAAATCCATCCCTATTGGATCTAAAAAATTGCTGGCTCTGGGCAAAAACTGCCCAGGATTTGTAACAGCCTGGGCTTTGAGCTGCCTTGCCTCCCGGTGCAGACGACAGACTGTTGTGTGCAGCAATTTTCACTTTTCATGTCTGAAAATACATGAAAAAATATTTAATCACAATTAATCACAATCCTAAATAATAAAATATGTGCATGTAATTGCATTATTTTCAGTGCTATAAGGACAGTGAATCTAAGCATTGACATTATGTCTGCACGCCAGCATCGATGTAAGGCTTCACTTAGATTGCCTGACAAGAGTAATATTTTCAGGAGAGATGGGGGAGAGGATACAACTGGAGACTCTTGACAGATATAATGTCAAGATCTACAAGCACCCATTTACCATATATATCTTTGATGTTCAGTCCATACTAAAACATTTGTCAATGTGTTGCCACACTAAAAATATAAAAATTCCCTGTTTCTGCAATGTTAGTCATACCTAAGCCCTGCTAAACCATCCAAGTGAATCAAGAATGAGTTCTGGGCGGCAGCATGAGCCAATACTAAATGGCACCACTATAAAAAAAAATTGCCTGCATCATGACGGGCCTGGGCCAACCGCCAGGCGCCTGAAGAAAACCTACCGGCACTATAGGCAGGTGGGAAATAAAAAAAAAAAAAAAAGGATCACATCAGAAGAATGGACAAAGGTTTGTTAGTGGCACTTCAAGGTTATGCTACCTCTTCAAAGATTGGCCAGTCATGGTTTAAAGTGGAACAGGATAAACAAGAAACAGGTAGATATCTGTGGACACTACTGTCACTATCAATTGCCAGCCTATGGCAAAATTTGAACCTATGCTATCAAAAACATAAGACCCATATGCTGATCACTCGACTAATCATAACGGTACTACACCCATAGAAACATAATAAAGAGTTTAAATATATCATTCAAAATTTCAACCTTTTTACATACTTTTTTTTTGAGATATGAAGCCTACTGGTGTAACAGTTGAATATTGAACTCAATTTGTATGCAGAGATGTGAAGTATGTTATTAAGCTGTAATGTTTCCAACACATTAGTTGTGATTAAAGCAACACGGAATAGTAACTAAAGAGGATAAATTATCACTGAGAACAAGAGGTTCCTTACTATATTGTGGTGAGCTTGATGGCCGAGTCAAGTTTCCTCCAACCCCATCAAGTTCACACCCTGTTGAGAGGCAATTTTTTAATCAAAATGAAAAATGGATGGAAATGGTCACTAAAACTAGTTATTATACTTGGTGTCACAAATTTGGGCAAAGAATTTAGGGAAGGACTCCTGGACTTGGCGTCACTGATGAGGTAAATGATCTTGTGCACTCATTGGGCTATAATATATACATTGTTATAATGTGTATTATTGTCTTGTTACTATATATTACCTACTGATAATGGAAATACATGTCAGGATTAATCATCAAATACAAGGAAAAAAGAATCATGTATGGAAATTGTGAACTTTTAAGTTCATGTAACAAACAAAGTTTATTATACACAAAAAGGTTGGATACTTCAGATGTAAAAGATTTTTGGATATAACATCACCCCCTTCCTCCATATTGGTTCTTTAAAGCAAGGGTTGACTACAGCTGATTATTATTTGCGGCAGGTTACACGACACTTTTTTTAGTGCAAACCATCTGGAAATCAATGATCATTATATGGAATACTTCTCATGAGTAGCTACTAAAACTTGACAACCTAGAAGGATGCACCATCAGACTGTAAAGGATAGATATATTATAAGACATAGCTACATTGGTGGATCCAAAGGGGTCCCAGGCCCCCCCAATGTTCCTGAGTGATACAGGAAAACTAGCTCAAAAGCACGCTGCGGCTAAAACAATGCTTTGGCACAAAGTCCAGGCCGTTATACCCATTGATTTAGGTCACTTCACCAGTTTTTCAAGACCAGGACTGCCGAGAATGGCTAATCGGTAATGCTAATGCTCCTTCCACCCGCAAAAAGTCTGACGTCCTCCCAAAAACTCATTTCCTGGATCTACACCCAAAGACATACCGTAACATGGTTCAGTGATCATGGACAAAAAAAAAATGTTAAGACAATCAATATCCAATCATTTCAGGATACATAAATCAGCATCCATATGAAGGAATTCTACAACTTAAAAGTGATGTTGAGCAGGGCATGTGTCAAGTGACTTGCACAGTCTATTTTGTGAAGTCATAATTAGATTAATATCACAACAATCAACAAACACCAGATGAAGTATTCATACCAAAATCAGTACATGGAGCTGGTGCACTGCAATGGGAAGCACATTCCTGTAGCTCACCAAGAGGGTTGAATGATGCCATGTACTTCAGGGGGGGTGGCTAAATGTCTTCACCCTTGGCCTCTTTCTTGGCCTCTCCCCCTTCAGCTGCCACATTCTCTTGGATGATATCGGACGTGTTCGGATCTGTTGGGATGTGGTTGTGTTAGATGTGGAATAACATACGACAGTGGAACATGGAAGGAAAGAGTATGTCCACACGGTAAAATACAGAGATGAGGATTGCACTGCATTAGTTGAGTGATTACAAGATGTAAATTGAAATTCTTTGGATACTGAAAGGATGTACGGGGACAACTGGGTGAGAAGAGAGAGAGATGCAGATTTTTGTTATATAGCTAGATACACCAATGAAGACTTAGGACATACACATTCAGAAAGACCACAATTTTGGCTGCTAGACAGAAAAACACTAGATGTCAAAGTGCCAGGACATTGAAGGAAGTAATAATAAGAAAAGCAATAATAATTAATGAGTATAAATATATTTCTGATATTTTTGTTTATTTTAATGCTAGTATTGGAATTTTCAAACACTAAGAATATAATAAATAAATATTGATAAATTAATTAAAATAAATACATTAATTGTACTAATACTACCACTAACAATATTAACAGCACTGCACCTAATAGACTGAGCAATAAACTGAGTCTGATATGTAACCATAATTAAACTGTCTCTGTCTGAGTGTTATGTGAAGCTTGCTCCATGCACCATGATAGGAATGGCATAGATGCATGCAGGTTGCTGAGATGCTTACAGTCACCAGCCACTTGTAGATATGGCACCAAAATGTGTTGGAAGCATTGGCGGCCAACTTCCATTTATTTAACTATTATTTTCTTTAAACAAAGGAGACAGCTCAAGAGCAACAAAGCGTACTAGAAAAAAAAGCCCCACTACTCGCCACTCCCAAACAGACAAAAGTAGAGTCTTGATACACTCTTCTTGAAGGTCAAATTATAGGCAGGAGGAAATGCGGACAATGGAAGGCTGTTCCAGAGTTTATCAGTGTAAGGGATGAAAGGGTGGAGATGCTGGTTAACTTTTGCATAATATGTTTGGCAAGATAGAACATGCAGTAATTGACTTAAATTAGAAAAGTATAGATTTAGGAGGGAAATGGGCAGGCATTGGTTTAATAATAGGGTGGTGGGGGAATGGAATAGACTCAGCAATCACATAGTGAGTGCAGGGACGATAGCTTGTTTTAAGAGTAGACTGGATAGCTACATGGACGAGGCTGACAGGTGGTAATGGGGAGGAATCTGGAGCTGCCGTGTGTAGGCCATTCGGCCTCTTGCCGCGGGAGGAGGGGAGGCATGCAGTTAGCAAGTTCAGAACAGCTGTCAGCGTGAAAATGATTAGAATTTCCACATTATCATTATTTATATATATATCACTTACCCCGGGTGGCATCCTTCCGTAATAAATGTAGCTTCACACCAGGCTGTGTCCTCTTTATCAGCACAAAGGGACATGATTTGAGGCTCCGGCTGGTAAACGTGGCGGCCGCGGCGGTGTTATGATTTTTGAACGAGGCAGCGTTGCAATCAGAGCAGAGAAAGCTATTGCTGCAAATAGCGGTATAATAAACTATAAGTTAAACCAAGATAATTATATTCACCCACTCTTTCCCCCTACAAACCAATGACTCAGTGTATATATATCATCATTACTGATGGAAGTCAGCGTGCGTGCTAAAACAATGAGTTTGGAAGAAAAAACATGATCACATAGTTTAAAAGAACGGCAGTAGGGCTACAATTCCTTGGTTCATTCCAGTATATATACAGAGAGGTTAAACACATAAAACACATCTAACCACACATGCAGAGAAAGTAATATAATTGTGGTATAATAATATAACAATAATAGCATTACTCATGACATACAGTCAGGCTATATCTACCTAGTAAATATATACAGTATATATAGTTCCTACTGTTCATTTTAATATTTATCTACCTTTATTTTTTTTATTTAAAATGGGAAATAACCAGACTGAAGAAAAAAAGTAGCAACATTTGCTGCTTGATCCCATGTAGCAACACTGCTGATGGGTTCTGGGGGTTGGGGGTGGGTCTGGAGGGGGGGAGGCGCCTGGATGTAAACAAAGCTGCTCCTGCGCCATCTGTTGCAACCGACATACACCAACACCCGCCCACGGTCTCCCATAGAGGCCCCCTCTCCTGTTCTATAGTCTCCTTGGAGGGTACCCACCTCCTCAGTAGCTTCATGTGCCCGCTTGACAGTGTAGGGGAAGGTCACGTTGTCTCGCTCTCTCTGCTCACCTTTGTTGTAGGCCTACATTCGGGTGCGGCATACCCATGGTTGGTGATACAGGGTGTTGTACATGTCCCTAGGATATTGTTTACGTACTTTTTTAGTGATCACCTGTGCAGTGGATCACAGGACCTGGGAGGCCATACAAGAAGTTTGGAAGCCATCGGATGATAATTTTTTTTATGAAATTTTTTTTTTGAAATTTTTGAACATTTTTCCTATTTTTAGTAACGTTGTCTCGCTCTCTCTGCTCACCTTTGTTGTAGGCCTACATTCGGGTGCGGCATACCCATGGTTGGTGATACAGGGTGTTGTACATGTTCCTAGGATATTGTTTACGTACTTTTTTAGTGATCACCTGTGCAGTGGATCACAGGACCTGGGAGGCCATACAAGAAGTTTGGAAGCCATCGGATGATAATTTTTTTTATGAAATTTTTTTTTGAAATTTTTGAACATTTTTCCTATTTTTAGTAACATTTTTCAGTACCTGATTTTCATACCAAAACAATACGTTTTTCAGTTCTTCTTAATGTTAAGTCAAGATACAAAGTTTGAAGTCCCTTCATGTAACTTTATTCCATTAAAACTTTACATTTATTTTATTTATTTATTTTTTTCAAAATCGGGTATGATGTACCCATGGTTAGTAGTGGTGTGACTTTTTCTAAGGTTAGTGTTCTAGGGTTAAATCGCTTGATATAGTGATTCCAAGATCCATTTATCTACTTACTGCAGAAAGTTGTTGGCCATTCATTACGTACCGAACGCGATTGTTATTTTTTCCGATGTGCAACACTTTACATTTCTCAACGTTAAATTTCATTTGCCATTGATTGGCCCAACGTGCAAGTCGATCTAGATCTGATTGTAAAGCTTCTTCGTCGAGTATCGCAGTTACTTTACTAGCAATTTTTGTGTCATCAGCAAATTTTGATACTTTGCAAGTGAGCCCATCATCGATATCATTAACATAAATTAAGAAGAGCATGGGGCCAAGCACTGATCCTTGAGGTACGCCGCTTTTGACATCGAGCCAGTTAGATGTAACACCGTTTAGAACTACTCTCTTTTTCCGCTCAGAGAGCCAGTCCGCAAGCCAATTGTGAATGTTACCCGAGATACCGTGCTTTTGTAGTTTGCTGAGCAATCGTTGGTGGGGACCTTATCAAATGCCTTTTGAAAATCCAGATATATGATATCTACTGATCTGCTTTCATCGAACACCTCAAAAATATAGTGAAAAAAATCAAGTAAGTTAGTCAAACACGAACGTTTACTACGGAAGCCATGTTGCGAATTATTTATTATATTATTTTCTTCGAAGAATTTCACCATATTGTCGCGAATGATAGTCTCCATTAACTTACAAACAATAGATGTCAGGCTAATTGGTCGATAGTTTCCTGGATGAGACTTGTCCCCCTTTTTGAAAATTGGTGTGACATTTGCAAGTTTCCAATCCGACGGAACTTTTCCAGCTGTTAAAGATTTATTGAATATGATGGAGAGCGGTTTACAAATTTGATGTTTGATTTCTTTTAAGACCCTAGGGGTAATTTTGTCTGGACCAGGAGCTTTGCTTACTTTAACCTTTTCAATTGTACGTAAAATGTCACTTTCTACGATGAGCAAGCCACTTAACATCTTTTCGGTCCTTCTAACCTCCGGTGGTTGAGGTGATAAACAATCTTCGTCGGTAAATACGGATGCGAAAAAGTTATTTAGGATTGTAGCCATTTCATTTTCATCGTTCGTGTGGTTACCATTTTCATTAGCAAGCGGTCCGATACCACAAGTGAGTGACTTTTTATTATTTACATACCTGGAAAATTCTTTAGGATTAGATTTACTTGTTTCCGCTATTTATTCTTCAAGATTTTTCTTGCTTCGTTTTATTAATTTCTTGGTTTCGCGGCGAATTTTGTCCAACTCTAGTTTGTCAGCCTCGCTCTGAGATGATATGTATCTACTGTATACGCGTTTTTTAAGAGATAGGCTATTTTGAATCTCGTTATTTCACCATTTGGGTTTCTTCTTAGAAGCTGAACGTCTGTTACGATAGGGTACGCATATGCTTATGGCATTGTTCAATATTGTGGTGAAGGCCCCCCAAGATTTATCAATATCTGTTTCCGCCGTGATTTCAGTCCAGTCAGAATTATTTAGAATTGATCGGAGTCTTACGCAATTCGCTCTCTTGATAATCAGGCACCTTTTCTTTACTAGGAGTTACTTTACTTTCTTTCATATTGATGCTGAATGTGATTGTTCGGTGATCGCTAGAACTAAAAATTGGCCCAACATTTACTTCGTTAACTAGATCAGCTGTCGTTGAAAAGATAAGGTCAAGTATATTATTTTCCCGAGTCGGTTCTTGAACGTGTTGATGCAAATCACTTTCTAGTAAATTTGTGTACAGGTCGAGCCCTGTATGACAGTTTAACGGTTCACCCCATCTTTTCACTGGCAAGTTAAAGTCCCCAACAATTGCTGCCTCGCAACTGCTACTTGTTTCTAATAATAATTCACTTAATGCGTGGTCGATATCAAGAGTCTGCCTTGGCGGTCTGTAGATAAGTCCAATTACTATTTTACGAGATTTATTTTTAATTTCAATGAAGACCGTGTCTACATTGGTTATAATATCTGTTTTCACGGATACTGGATGGAGAGAGTTGTGGATATAAAAGATAACGCCTCCACCCTGTCTGTTCTCTCTTTCATGACTAAAAATGGTATAACCCGGTAATCTATATTCCGCAGTGAAATCTCTATTTGAAGTGTCTATCCAAGATTCTGTGACTCCGATGATGTGATAATGGTTTGTAGCTACGAGGACTTCTAAGTCTTCAAATTTGTTAGGCTACGAGCGTTTACATAGCAAGCTTTAATGTGATTCGAGTCGGGAGTTTTGCGGGTTGAGTGCACCCTTACGGTGGAGCTGCTGGTAAGGGGAAGAGAAGGGAAAGGAGAGGAGTAAATGGAAGGGGACGGAAGAGAGAATTAGGGAATGGGAGAGGAGAGAATGGAAGTGAAGTGGGGGAAAGGGGAAAAGAGAGGGGGAAGGAGAGGGGTACGGAGGGATAAAGGAGAAGGAATGGAACAGAACAGGGGAATGGAAGGGAAGGAATGGGAGTGCAGTGGAGAGAAGGGGAAAGGAAAGGGGGGAAGGGAAGGGAGAGGGGAAGGAAGGGGAAGTGAAGGGAAAGGTAATGAAAGTTATGGGAGGATAAAGAACTGGACGGGGATTGGAGGGGAGAGAGGGGAGAAATGGAGGGGGAAGGGAGGGAAGGGGAAGAGGAGGAAAGCAGGGAATGGAAGGGAAATTACAAATAATGGAATGGGAAATGGAATAAAGGGATACAGGGAAGAAGAAATATAAAGAAAAAGATGGGAGGAAGGGAAGAGAGAGGAAAGAAGAAGGGAACAGAAACGGAAAGAACTGGCATACAAAAAATAATAAAAAGTAAACAAAAAAATAAACAATAAGATTTTTCCTTTAACCTTTCCTTCCTTCCCTCCCTTCAATCTTTAAATATATTTTTTCTTCACCTCCTCTTTTCCTTCTTTCTCTTCATCTTCTCCCTCCCTCTTCCTTTTCCGTCTTCGTCTCCTCTCTCCTTTCTTTCCCTTCTCCTCCTCTCTCTTCCTTCACCTCCATTTCTGTCTCCACCCTATCGACCTGTTACTCCCTTCTCTTCTTTCCTCTTTCCATCCTCCATCTATATCCTGTTGACCTTCCTGCTCTTTCCTTTTCACTTTAGCTTTTTTTTTTCCCTTCCTTCACCATTATTTTCCCTGCACCTCTCTCTCTCTCTCTCTCTCTCTCTCTCTCTCTCTCTCTCTCTCTCTCTCTCTCTCTCTCTCTCTCTCTCTCTCTCTCTCTCTCTCTCTCTCTCTCTCTCTCTCTCTCTCTCTCAATGCCTCGACAGACAAACCGGACGATACTGAGAATGGAAACAGTCATCGAGAGAGAGAGAGAGAGAGAGAGAGAAGGAACGAAGGAAGGAAGGAAGGAAATAAGGAAGGAAATAAGGAAAAAAATAAGAAAGGAATAAAGGAATAAACCAATGAAGGAAGGAAGAGAGGGAAGAAGGAAGGGAGGGAGGAATGAAGGGAGGGAGGAAGATGGGAGAAAGAAAGGGGGAGGAAAATAGTGAAGGAGAGAAAGTAGGAAAGAAAGGAAGATGAAATGAAAGATAATTGAAAGGGGAAGAGGAGGTAAAAAGGAAGAAGAAAAAAAAATAATAAAAGAAAAATGGATGTAAATGAGGGAGGAAGAAAAGAATTGAACAGAGAAAGGAAGAGGGGAAGAGAGAAAAAAAAATGATGAAAAAAGCAAAGAAAATTCAGGATAGATTAATATATGGCAAAAAAAGACATAAAATACAAATATAAGACGAAGGACGATAAGTAAGAGAAGAGGCAAGAAGGAAAGAAGGAAGGAAATACAAAAAGTGAAAGGAGGGCGAAAGAAGGAAAGACTTAAATGAAAGGAAGAAAAGGAGGGACCGAAGACAGAAAACTGGAACGAAGAGACGACAAGGAGGAGGAGGAGGAGGAGGAGGAGGAGGAGGAGGAGGAGGAGAAAGAGTAAAACGCATCTACCATTAGTTAGTGTTGCCTGTTGGCTCTCCTTTCTCCTTCCTTCGCGTCCAGTCTCTCTCTCTCTCTCTCTCTCTCTCTCTCTCTCTCTCTCTCTCTCTCTCTCTCTCTCTCTCTCTCTCTCTCTCTCTCTCTCTCTCTCTCTCTCTCTCTCTCTCTCTCTCTCTCTCTCTCTCTCTCTCTCTCTCTCTCTCTCTCTCTCTCTCTCTCTCTCTCTCTCTCTCTCTCTCTCTCTCTCTCTCTCTCTCTCTCTCTCTCTCTCTCTCTCTCTCTCTCTCTCTCTCTCTCTCTCTCTCTCTCTCTCTCTCTCTCTCTCTCTCTCTCTCTCTCTCTCTCTCTCTCTCTCTCTCTCTCTCTCTCTCTCTCTCTCTCTCTCTCTCTCTCTCTCTCTCTCTCTCTCTCTCTCTCTCTCTCTCTCTCACACACACACACACACACACACACACATTTCATAGTCTTTCTTTACCCATAACTGCTATCTCTTTTCAGGACTCCTCCTCCTCCTCCTCCTCCTCCTCCTCCTCCTCCTCATATTTGTTTCTCACGGGCACAATATTACACAAAGTCGCCATTCCTTCAGTGCAGACGAGGAGGAGGAGGAGGAGGAGTAAACGATGCTTATGTGAAAATGGAGGACTGACACAGATAAGGAGGAGGAGGAGGAGGAGGAGCTCGAGTCGTCAATGGGGTTACGGAATTAGGAAGACACACAAGAAAGGAATAGGGAGAATGGGAATAGAGGATGAAAAGTCGTCCTCATCGTAGTAGTAGTAGTAGTAGTAGTAATAAGATGAAACATAAATGAAATATGAGGAAGGAAAAGGGACAAATATCGTAGTGGGGAAGGAAGGGGAGGGGGAGGAAGGAGAGAGAGAGAGAGAGAGAGAGAGAGAGAGAAAAAGAAATAAATTACATAGATTTACATAGAAAATCAGACCACACAGACCTCATGGTCCAGACTCGGTGGTCTGTCCTTAAACTTAAGCTATTCTACATTAATTAATGAGATGTCTCCAAAACGTTGCATTTCAACTCTAGTTAATATTAAGTTCAAGGAAATGACGGTCGAGCTTGTTTTTAAAGGAGTCAATAGTGTTACACTGGACCACTGACGATGGGAGTTTATTCCATTCTCGCACTACAACGTTGGTGAAGAAAAATTTGGTGCAGTCTGAATTTACTTGTCTACATTTGAGTTTTATGCCGTTGTTCCTCGTTCGCAAAGTGTCATCGGTCATAAACAATTTTGTTCTGTCTACATTCGTGAAACCATTAAGTATTTTAAAATATTCGATCAGTTTTCCTCGGAGGCGATGTTTCTCAAGAGAGAACATGTTAAGGGTGGAAAGCCTTTCTTCGTAGGATTTGTTGCGCAAGGTAGGGATCATTCTTTGTTGCCCGACGCTGAACACTTTCTAATTTAGCAATGTCCTTTGCATGGTGGGGAGATAAAAACTGTACCGGATATTCCAAGTGGGGTCTGACTAAACTATTGTAGAGGGGAAGTATTACATCTTTATTGTTGGATACAAATTTTCTTTTAATGAAGCCCAACATTCTGTTCGCTTTATTTGCTGCATCGATACATTGATGTGAGAATTTGAGGTTTGACGCGATTTTGACCCCCAGGTCCTTAACGAGTTGAACGCTTGTGAGTTTAACGCCGCCCATTTCGTAATCGAACTTCTTATTTCTTGTTCCAACTTGGAGGACCTGCCACTTGTCTACGTTGAAGGGCATCTCCCATTTATCCGACCAAGCTGAAATATTGTGCAAATCCTTTTGGAGGCTTTGCCTGTCTTCATCAGTGAGAACCGAGTAACCAATCTTTTTGTCGTCTGCAAATTTACTTATGCAATTATTGAGTCCAACATCCACATCGTTGATGTAAATAATGAAGAGCACTGGGCCAGGAACCGAGCCCTGAGAGACGCCACTAGTGACCGGCGCCCACTCTGAGTTATATCCGTCAATCACCACTCTTTGTTGTCTGTTGCTCAACCAATTCGCGATCCATTGGTTTACTTGACCGTCAATACCTATTTGCTTTAATTTATAGAGTAAATTATGATGTGGACTTTATCAAAAGCTTTCTGGAAATCAAGATAGACTACGTCGAATGATTTGTTTACGTCATAAACTGAGAAGAGGTCGTTATAAAAGGTCAATAGGTTTGATAGGCAGGGTCTTTTGTTACGGAAACCATGTTGTGAATCCCCAATTAATGAGTGGCTTTCGAGGTAACTCACAATTTTGTCTCTAATTATGCTCTCAAGTAGCTTACCTACAATTGAAGTTAGGCTAATGGGTCTGTAATTACCTGGAAATTTTTGTCTCTTTTCTTAAAAATCCGTGTCACGTTAGCCTTTTTCCAATCCGAAGGGACGATGCCTTGTCGCAAGGACATATTGAATACGATTGTGTGGGAGGAGAGTATTTCGCTCTTTGTTTCTTTAAGCAGTATAGGATATACTTTGTCGGGTCCGGGACTTTTATAAATTTTAAGTGATTGGAGAGCTTTAAGGACTTCATCGGTTGTTATTTCAAAATTAGGCAATGCATGCTCGAGATTTACATTAGTACTGGTGTTGGTGGTAGTGGGAGGAAGACCGTTAGTATTAAACACCGAGAAAAAGTAATTGTTTAAGAGGTTCGCAATGTGTTGGCTGTCAGTCACTAGTGCACCGTCGCTGTTTGTTAAAGGTCCAATTCCACTTCTGATCGCCTTTCTGTTGTTTATGTAACTGAAGAAGGATTTTGAATTATTTTTACAGTTGGCAGCAATATTTTCTTCATATCTACGCTCGTCGCCTGGCATCATGATAAAGTCTAATGTTTTCGGGCGTGCTTTGTTCTTTCTTTAACCTGTAAAACATTTTTCACTCTTTGACTGAGTGTTTAATTTCGTTATTAAACCAAGGTGGGCTTTTATTTGTGTTAATTCGCTTCTCGCACAAGGAGACGAATGTGTTCTGCTGAGTGAGTAAATGATTTTTAAAGATTAGTCAGGCTTCCTCTATATTGCCGTTATCTGATAGTTGTATTTCTGTTAGTTTTTGTCGGATTTCTACGAAGTTAGCTCTTTTGAAATTGGGCACCTTTACTTTATTTTCAGTCACTGATGTTTGAGCTTTAATGTCGACGCGCACTAATTTATGATCACAAGAACCGAGGTGTTCTCCTACCGTGCCATTACTGACTAGGTTATCTTGGGTCGTTATAACAAAGTCGAGTATATTATTTTGTCGATTTGGTTCAGAAACCACTTGGCTTAGATAATTTTCTTCTGAAAATTCGATCATTCTATGTGACTCGCCTTCTGTACCTGACACTGTCGCCCAGTCGATATGGGGGAGGTTAAAGTCTCCTAATATCAGTGAATCGTTGTTATTAAGTGACTGCCTTAAAACGCTGTAAATTTCAAGATCGGCATCGAGTGATTGCCCCGAGAGGCCTGTAGGTGACAAATATATTTGAAGTGAATGTTTACTCGCACGCACAAATGTTCAACGTTACTGAGAGAGAGAGAGAGAGAGAGAGCTGACAGGCAGGACCCCTCTCGGAGGTGTTCGGGGCCTGTGTCCGGGAGAACACCTGGCCCTCTATATGGAAGGAGGCTCGCGTGGTGCCGGTTCACAAAATGCGGGCCAGATCTGACCCTGCCAACTACAGGCCTATCTCCCTCCTGTCTGTAGTTGGAAAAATCTTCGAGAGAATAGTGGTGGAGGCCATCACCCGCCACCTCGAGAACAACGCCCTCATCACTGACCAGCAGTTTGGGTTCAGATCTGGCCGCTCCACTTCAGACCTCCTGCTGCTCCTCTCCAGGGATTGGCAGGACTCACTAGACACCGGCCTGGATACCATTGTCGTCGCTCTCGACATCGCGGGTGCTTTTGACCGGGTGTGGCACGCGGGCTTGCTGGAGAAGCTTCGTGCCAAAGGCATCCAAGGACACCTGCTGATGCTGATGAGCGACTACCTTCAAGGAAGAAGCCTCCACGTCGTCGTCGGCGGCCAGCAGTCCAAGGACCTCCCAGTGGGTGCCTCAGTCCCTCAAGGATCTGTGCTGGGACCTGTCCTCTGGAATCTGTACATCGACGACCTTCTCAGGAGTCTGCCAGCAGTCTCTGCATACGCTGACGACTGCACGCTCTCCCTCTCCTACCCTCGCCAAGAAAGCCAGCAAGCGGTTGCTGAGGTCAACCAGCAACTACGCTTGATACGGGAGTGGGGGGAGCGCTGGCAGGTGACCTTTGCTCCTGAGAAGACTCAGGCGATGGTGATCTCTCGGTCCCCGGCAGCCACACAAGCTGTCGAAGGAAGGGTGATGTTTGGCTCCGTCACCCTCCCGCTCCAGGATTACGTCAGGATCCTCGGAGTGGACTTGGACCGAGAGCTGCGCTTCGACCGCCACCTGAAACACGTCGCCCACCAAGCCTCCCTACGTGTCTCTGCCCTTCGTAGAGTGGCTAATTTCCTCGACAAGCGAGGAATTATGCTCCTCTACAAGGCCCAGGTAAGATCCTACCTGGAGTACGGAGCTCTGACCTGGATGTCCAGCGCTGCCACACACCTGCAGAGACTGGACAAGGTGGAGCGACGGGTGCAGCGACTGTTACAGGAGAACAACCCCCAGCCGTCCCCTCAGGATATTATACATCTAGACACTCTGGAGCACCGCCGGGACGTCGCTGCGCTGGTGGTGTTCCACATGGCCCAGGTACAAGGAGTACCACACCTGGCGAGACTGAGGCTCCCCCCGCGAGAGGCTGTGAGAGATACGAGAAC
The DNA here is from genome assembly GCF_024679095.1 of Eriocheir sinensis. NCBI lineage: Eukaryota > Metazoa > Arthropoda > Malacostraca > Decapoda > Varunidae > Eriocheir > Eriocheir sinensis. Next base: position 22,662,273 of record NC_066509.1, read on the forward strand.
GGTACTCTCCAGCCACGAGCAGGTCGGGGTGCCGAGGTCACGCGCCAGCCAGCACCAACGGACCTTCACCTCCAGGGTGTCCCGCCTGTGGAACACATTCACTGCAGCAGGGCCAACAGTGAGGGAAATGTCCACCCAGCAGGTAAAAGTGGCTGTTCACAGGAGGCGAAGAACATGCCCCACACCACTAGTGATGCTAAATACACAGTGAGCAAGTGTAAAGGGCTTTTAAAATAATGCACGAGAAAAAGTGTCATTTTAAGCCCTAAAAAGTGCACAGAGAAACATATGCTACTCGAACGATCGCATAAAGTGTCGTCGGCGAAATACAAATCTGTTGTGTAACTATAGAATCGTCAGTTTAAATTAGAGAGAGAGAGAGAGAGAGAGGATCTACGGCCTGAGGGGGAAGCTGATGCAGACACGCTCTCTCTCTCTCTCTCTCTCTCTCTCTCTCTCTCTCTCTCTCTCTCTCTCTCTCTCTCTCTCTCTCTCTCTCTCTCTCTCTCTCGCTCTCTCTCTCTCTCTCTCTCTCTCTCTCTCTCTCTCTCTCTCTCTCTCTCTCTCTCTCTCTCTCTCTCTCTCTCTCTCTCTCTCTCTCTCTCTCTCTCTCTCTCTCTCTCTCTCTCTCTCTCTCTCTCTCTCTCTCTCTCTCTCTCTCTCTCTCTCTCTCTCTCTCTCTCTCTCTCTCTCTCTCTCTCTCTCTCTCTCTCTCTCTCTGACGGTGTCCTTTCCGGTTCAACGAACCCATACCCTCTCGAGACATGAAGGAGGAGAAGGAGGAGGAAGAGGAGGAGGAGGAGGAGTATGTAAATAAGATGATAGGACTACAAGACAGCATAGAGCGTGACGGGTTAGGAGGAGGAGGAGGAGGAAGAGGAGGAGGAACACAAAGAAAACACAAAGTAAGAACAAACAACAGCAGACCTGCTGGTCCTTACGAGGGTGTTTGTGACAAGCTACACTAACTATCTAATCAAATGTGGAAGATGAAGGACAGGAAAGGCGAAGGCTCCTCCCCACCCCGCCATCCCTCCAGCCAAAGCTGGCAGGAAAGGAAAAAGAACCATGCAGCATGGAAAAACTGCATGGAAATTATGTAGGAAAGAGGAAAGAACTACCATTACTGCAACCACTAACCGGCGATAAAAACGGACAAGGACACCAGTATTCGAAAGAACTTAACGTTATTACGACAATGAGTAATATCATAGTTGCTGGTTGGATTCAAAATACTTGTCTAATCTATTCTTGAAGGACGTAACTGTTGTACTATCAACGACATCACAGGGTAGATAACTCTAAACATTAACGACTCTATTGAAGAAGTGTTTGGCTTCGTGATATGAGAATCTTCTTCCACTTATCTTGAAATTGTGATTTCTTCTTGTTCTATTTGATCGAACAATTGTAAAGTAATCTTCTGAATTAATATCACCGAATCCTTTAAACATTTTAAATACTTCTATTAGATCGCCTCGCATTCTTCGTTTTGACAGACTGAATAAATTTTCTTCTTTTAAGCCTTTGTTCATAAGATAAATTTCTCAACCTAGGAATCTTTTTTGTTACTCTACGTTGAACCCGTTGAGGAGGAGGAGGAGGAGGAGGAGGAGGAGGAGGAGGAGGAGGAGGAACAAACAGACGTGCGTGTGGGCGTATTGAAAGAGGGATTTAGGAGAGGGGACGAAAAGGGAGAAATGAATAAAAGAATGCAAGTGGGGGATACATAAGAGACGTGAGGCCTATGAAGAGGAGGTGGAGGAGGTAGAGCAAGCGGGGCTAAAATGAAAAGGGAAGTTAAGCAAGATGGAGAAGAACGGAGTGGACAGGAAGAGAAGAAGCAAGACATGTAGGAGAAGAAAGAGAATAAGAGGAAGGATGAAGAAGATAGCGATTCCAGTTCGCTCAATTTTCATGTAAGTATTGATTTGTGTGTAGGTGTCTAGGGAGAATGGATTTCGAAGTATGATCTCAAAATATACTTTGCAAGTGTGACCTTGAAAAATATATCTATATATGATTAATCAATATAAGATAGGATACAACGGTCCGTCTGTCTGGAGCTCGTGACCAGCAACAGAGAGAGATCGAACCGGACCAAACAGTGGAGTGCTGCCTTCTCTGCCTACACCCCAACACCCCTTGAAACTCCTGCACTAAAATAACATCAACAACAACAAGGATGACAACAGTAACGACAATAGCAAAATCAACAATAGCGACAAAATGAAAATAACTTTCAGTAGCGACAATAAAAAAAAAATCAATAGCGAAAATACAAAGAAGGAAATGAATGGCGACAAAAACAAGTAATAACGAAATTAACACTGCATTAACAAGCCAACCAGACCTGTGAACGATTTAATGGGGAAAACAAACACACACGACAAAACACACACACACAAAAAAAAATCCACATCATTAACTGAGAGGAAAAGAAAAGAAACGAGGAGAAAAGATCCACAACAACAAGACAACAAAGAAAAGAAGAAGAACAACAACAACAACACGACAGGAGGAAGCAAACACCTGAAACATTCCGAGCCAAAACAAAGAAAACAAATGTCAAACGAATTGTTCAGGAAAAACACACCACACCATCACCAAAGCCACCACCACTCCTATAAACACCACCACCACCACCGCCACCACCATCACTTACACCACCACGACCACCATCATCACCACTCACAACCATCACCACCACTACCAATATCATCAACGCAACTACCATCGCCACAACAATCACATCCGCCACCATCACCACAACCCTTATATACCTTTTTTCTTTTCGTTCCCTCGTTATTTCTTTCATGTATGCTTCCCTCCATCCCTGTCTTCCTGCTTATATTATAATAGTTTTCTCTCTCCTCTTTTTACACATTATTTCCTTTTCCTTTCCTTTATTATATTTTTTTTTATCCTCCCTCTTTCTTCCCATTTCCTCTTATCTCCGTCCTTCTCTCCCCTTCCTACTTTTCCGCATAGTTACACATGTTTTCCTCGTGGATGAGCAGATTCTCTTTTCCTCATTCTCCTCCTCCTCCTCCTGTTCCTCCTTCAAGACCTAGATGAACGTCGCTTTGCCTGTGTCGTCTCTCTCTGATAAGGGAGGAGGAGGAGGAGGAGGAGGAGGAGGTGGTGGCGAGATTGACATGAAGAGGACCATGGAGGATATAGTAGATGGAGGGAGATATTGAGGAGATAAGGTGTGGCGTGAAGAGGAAGATAAGAAAGGGGCGAGGAAATGTGTGGGGGAGTGGGAGTGAGAATAAAGGCCTGTGAAGTGATAGATGAAAAGGGGAAGAAAAATGGAAAAAAAAATGTTAGATTGAATGAATGAGTCGTTTGTCATGTTGTATTTGAGGGAAGAAGAAAATGAGGAAAAAAGAAGAGAGAAAGAGAGGAAAAAAGGGAAGAATGAGAGATAAATAAGATTGGATGGGTATTTTATTATGTTTGTCAGAGAAAGATAAGAGAAACAAGAAGGAAAAAAGAGGAGAAAGTAGAAGAAAAACAAAACCGGAAAAAGGAACATCTTATCAGTGAAAGAAAAGATATGGAATAAAAGATGAGAAAAAAGGAGAAAAATGAAGAATCAAAAGATGGAGTGAGCATGACTTATTTTTGTAGGGAAGAGAAACTGAGAAAAAGGAGAAAAAAAGAAAAGAAAATGAGGAAAAGAAGGAATGACGATATGGGCGTCTTTTATATACTAGAGAAGGAAACAGAGGAGAGAGGGGGAAGAAAAAATGTTAAAGAAGAAAAGGAACGTTGAAAGGCTGTTATTTTTTAGAGAGTAAGAAGAGGAAAAGAGAGAGAGAAAGGAATGAATGGAAGTTGTTATATTAAGAAGACCATTTGGAGGAAGGGAAGGAAGACAGGGAAGGAAAAGGAAGTGAAAAGTGATGAATCATTTCCGTAGATTGTGTTGGAAGGGGGGGTGGGGGGGGGGAAGGGAAATTATACGGAGATAAAACAGGTGGAGAAAACATATGGAGAAAAAAAGGAAAAACGGAATGAAACTGCTTGAGAAAAAATGGATGGCGAAAATATGAGCAGAAAAAAATCGAGCTAAGAATACGTAGAAGAAAACATGAAGAAAATTAACAAGATAAAAAGAAAAAAAAATAGAAAAAATAAGGAAAATATTGGGAGGAGAAGTGGGAGAAAATAAAGAGGAACTGGAAGGGGAAAAAATATATGGATAAAGGAAAGGGAAAAATGGGAAGGTGTATGAGCCGAGATTTGTGCAAGAGAATGGTGCTGGGACGAGGAAAGGATATGTGACGGGTCGCTACCGTAGACTGCACGGCGACGGGGCGAAGGGAAGGGAAGGGAGTGGTGGAAGGATATACTAAGGAAGGGAATATGGAACGGTAGAGAAGGGGAGAGTAGAAAACGAATAAAGAGGGGAGGAGGAGCAAGGGGAGGAGGAATAGAGGGTTGGATGGGGTAGAGAAGGTGAGGAAGATAAGTTTTTTGCCTTTGAGAAATGGAAGAGAGGAAGGCAAATGGAAAAGAGAGGCACATACTAAAACGGAGAAGATAAATGAATATAAAAGAGGAAAAAAAAGAAGGAAAACGGAGAACAGAAGAAGATAAACTTTAATACAGAGAAATATTTGAGAAAAGGAAAGAGGGAGATGATGAAAAGGCAAGAGCAGGGATGAAGTAAATAAAAAAAATGGATAAAGGGGAAAGGATAACTATTTAAAGAAAGAGACAAAAGGAAAGTGTGTGTGTGTGTGGGAGGGGGGGGGGAAGGGGGAGGGAAGAGGAAAAGCAAAGGAGGAAGAGAGGGAAGATGACCCACACTTCCTTCACCACCCATCCCTGTTTCTTTCTGTAATGGTGTTTTCTTTTTTTTTACTCTCTCTTTCTTGTTACTCACTCTCCTTCCCCCTCCCCATCCATCTCTCTCTCTCTCTCTCTCTCTCTCTCTCTCTCTCTCTCTCTCTCTCTCTCTCTCTCTCTCTCTCTCTCTCTCTCTCTCTCTCTCTCTCTCTCTCTCTCTCTCTCTCTCTCTCTCTCTCTCTCTCTCTCTCTCTCTCTCTCTCTCTCTCTCTCTCTCTCTCTCTCTCTCTCTCTCTCTCTCTCTCTCTCTCTCTCTCTCTCTCTCTCTCTCTCTCTCTCTCTCATACTAAAATATCAACAACCAAGAAAAGTATAATTATTACTATTATTATTATTATCATTTTTATCTTTTTTGTTTCATATTTCCTTCTGTTTATTCCCTACTTCTTTATCTACACCTTCTGCACCTAATTTTATTCATCATCTTCTTTATCTCTTCTGTTCCTTAATCGTTTTTTTCCCTTTATCCTTCCTCCTTCTCTTCCTATTCTATTTTTTTTCCTTTATCCTCTTTTCTCTTTATCACTTTCTTTAATTTCCCTTCTTCTTTTATTGTAATACAAACTCGAACACACATATTCTTTTTCTTCTTCACTTCTCCCTTTTACTCCTCCTCCTCCTCCTCCTCCTCCTCTTCTGTCCTCCTGGCGGGAAGGAAACAGAGTGGATGAATGAAAAACAACCAATGCCAGAAATTTTCATTGGTGGGTTACCTCCGCCAGAAGCCCCCAAAAGGTAACCCCCCCATATTGAGCTAGATCAGCTCATTGAGTAACCCAGTGAAACTTGCTGTAAAATGTTCAGTACATCTCCCTGAATGAAAAACAACCAATGACAGAAATCTTCAATGGTGGGTTACCCCCGCCAGAGGCCCCCAAAGGGTGACCCCCCCCCCCCCATATTGAGCTAGATCAGCTCATTGAGTAACCCAGTGAAACTTGCTGTAAAATGTCCAGTACATCTCCCTGAATGAAAAACAACCAATGCCAGAAATCTTCATTGGTGGGTTACCCCCGCCAGAAGCCCCCAAAGGGTGACTCCCCCATATTGAGCTAGATCAGCTCACTTAGTAACCCAGTGAAACTTGTAAAGTGTTCAACACATCCCTCTTTATAAGAAACAACCAATGCCAGAGATTTTCGTTTCCATTTTCAGTTTCATCATTGAACAGATAATATACACTTCACGAATACACAAAGCATGATTAGTCATCTCTATCGTCCAAATCACACGAGTCCTCACTCCAAGGTTCTTCATCTGAGGACTCTGCATCTAAATCAGACTCGTCACCATTGACCAAATTTTCCTCACTGACATTTTCAGTTTCATCACTGAACAGACTGTCTGGTATCGCTGGTCCATCGCACCAGCTTTGTTGCAATAGTTCACAATCCATCCGCAATCAGTTGGGGACAAACCTGCAGGACATACCGAAGATGCGTGCAACCATATTACGGTGACATAACGGGCTCGAAGATGTTGCATTTCAAGGCTTTTATGTGATGGTGGCAACAAGGAACAATCTATCTTCTTCACATTTGCCAGTGGGTTTGTCTGCGCAGGATATAAGGGCATTATAATAATTAGCAGACGAATCTTTTTGTGTCATTACAAATAACCCTGTAATGTGCATGCATTGTAAGTAGATCAATATATGTAGATATGATTATGAATGTTTATTACTTTTCATAAGACTGAAATATTATTACCTTATTGATATATCCGTTCATTTGCATAATCTTTTTGTATCTTGCTTCATTGACATCACCAGTCTTGCTCAGAGTGTACATACGACATACGAACTCTGATGCGACATCAACATCAATACTTGCTTGTCAAATGTCTACCACCTCTATAGCTAACAACTGGTCCTCGGGTGCGTCACTTACTTATGCTGCCTCAAGGTTACCATTGCGATGCTGAATGGGTTGTTATTTAGCACTGGCCTTGCCTGGGGCGGCTGTAGCTACACTGAAGCATCCTTCACTACACAAGGCCTCACAGGGAGGCCTGGTGCCATAGCCCTGCTGACACTAGTGTAGGATGTTTGCTTCTCGTCCGTTCCATGTGACCCTAACTGACCCAGGTCGGCCGCGTTATTATCCTGGCTAATGGGTGCTATAACTAACTCGCTCTGGCGCGAGTACAGAGCTGATCTAGCCCAATATGAAGGGGTCACCCTTTGGGGGCTTCTGGCAGGGGTAGCCCACCAACGAAAATTTCTAGCATTGGTTGTTTTTTTTATTCAAGAGGATGTACTGAACATTTTACAGCAAGTTTCACTGGGATACTAAGTGAGCTGATCTAGCCCAGTATGGGTGGAGGCCACCCCTTTGGGGGCTTCTGGCGGGGGTAACCCACCAACAAAAATTTCTAGAACTGTTTATTTTTATTTTTTTTATTCAAGAGGATGTACTGAACATTTTACAGCAAGTGAGCTGATCTAGCTCAGTATGGGTGGGGGGTCCGCCCTTTGGGTGCTTCTGGCAGGGGTAACTCACCAACGAAAATTTTTAGAACTTTTTTCTATTTTTTTTTTATTCAAGAGGATGTACTGAACATTTTACAGCAAGTGAGCAAATCTAGCTCAGTATGGGTGGAGGGGTCCGCCCTTTAGGGGCTTCTGCCGGGGGTAACCAATCAACGAAAATTTCTGGCACGGGTTGTGTTTTATACAGGGGGATGTACTGAACATTTTGCAGCAAGTTTCACTGGGTTACTAAGTGAGCAAATCTAGCTCAGTATGGGTGGGGGGGTCCGCCCTTTGGGGGCTTCAGCCGGGGGTAACCAATCAACGAAAATTTATGGCACGGGTTGTGTTTTATACAAGGGGATGTACTGAACATTTTGCAGCAAGTTTCACTGGGTAACTAAGTGAGCGGATCTAGCTCAGTATGGGAGGAGGGTAGCCCACCAATGAAAATGTCTGGCATTGGTTGTTTCTTATACAGGGGGATGTACTGAACATTTTACAACAACTTTCATTGGGTTACTAAACGAGCTGATCTAGCTCAATTTTTTACTCCGATACTGTGTCTGGCGGACCCCAGCCACCAGTGAAAATGTCTGGCACCCATACTCCAAAGATGTGGAGATGGTGCCGATTAAACAGAGAGTGGTTTAGAGTGGTTACCCTTTGGGCTGATCTAGATGATATTTTGGGTGTCATTTCAGCCCTCGAGTTACCACACCCACCACGCGGCACCCGGCAGACGTCCAGATCCTTTGATTTGGACCCATGGCCAATGTGATGGTACACGTAACAATTGGTAACCTTTTCAGCTAGGCTCACCCCTCCGGGCTCCTGCTCTATTCCTTCATCTTCTTTTCCTCCACCTTCCCATTTATTTTTATTATTTTTTTCGTAATATACTTATCATTTCGTATTATTCTTTATTAAGCACGAACGCCATTGTCTTGTTTTTCTAAAGTGGCTTTATTTCCTGATTATTTTCATTATTCATCCCTTTCTAGAGTAGCATGACAGGGACAGATAGATAGATGGAAAGGTAGATTGATAAACAGTCATTAAACAAATTACTAATGCATTTTTTTAAATTTCAGGTAAGAGAACATCAATTGGTGATAACAGTAAGTCGTCATTATTATTATTATTATTATTATTATTATTATTATTATTATTATTATTATTATTATTATTATTATTATTATTATTATTATTATTATTATTATTATCATTATTATTATTATTATATGGATATTAATAATAATAATAATACCGGAGCTTGAAAATTTGTGATTAAACATTTACTCTCTCTCTCTCTCTCTCTCTCTCTCTCTCTCTCTCTCTCTCTCTCTCTCTCTCTCTCTCTCTCTCTCTCTCTCTCTCTCTCTCTCTCTCTCTCTCTCTCTCTCTCTCTCTCTCTCTCTCTCTCTCTCTCTCTCTCTCTCTCTCTCTCTCTCTCTCTCTCTCTCTCTCTCTCTCTCTCTCTCTCTCTCTCTCTCTCTCTCTCTCTCTCTCTCTCTCTCTCTCTCTCTCTCTCTCTCTCTCTCTCTCTCTCTCAGGATGGAAGGAAAATAAAGGGTAGAGAAGGGAAGAGGAGGGTACAGAAGGGAATGGCTGGGTATTTGACGGACGGGATGTGAAGGGAAGAGAAGAGAAGGGAATGGGAAGGGAAGGGAAAGGAAGGGAAGGGAAAGGAAGGGATGGGAAAGTAAAGGAAGGGAAAGGAAGGGAAGGGATGGGACAGTAAAGGAAGGAAGGGAAGAGAAGAGAAGAGAAGAGAAGAGAAGAGGGAAGAGAAGAGAAGAGAAGAGAAGAGAGAAGGGAAGGGAAGGGAAGGGAAGGGAAGGGGAGGGAAGAGAAGAGAAGGGAAGGGAAGGGAAGGGAATGGAAGGGAAGGGAAGGGAAGGGAAGGGAAGGGAAGGGATGAGAAAGTAAGGGAAAGGAAGGGGAGGGAAAAGAAGGGGAGGGAAGGGAAGGGAAGGGAAGGGAACGGATGGGAAAGTAAGGGAAGGGAAGGGAAGGGACGGGAAGGGAAAGGAAACGAAGAGTAGTAATAAGATGAAGGAAAGGTATGAGAGAAGAGATGATGAAGAAAAAGTTAAAGGAGAGGAGAAGGAGGGAACAAATCAATAAATTTTAAGGAAAAAATCATGAAAAGATAGAAATATACATAAAGGAATGAAAAGGGAGGTTGGAACTAAAAAGAGAGATTAAGAGAGGGCGTAAAACTGTGACAGCATAAAGGAAGAACACACAAGAACATAAGAACATAAGAACGTAGGAGTCTGCAAGAGGCCGGTAGGCCTGTACAAGGCAGCTCCTTTGAACCTAAGCTCCCGTGTATCTAACCCCACCTAATATCGCTGTCCATGAATTTATCTAATCTATTTTTGAATGTGACAATTGTATTGGCACTCACCACATGACTGCTAAGCCTATTCCACTCAGCCACCACCCTGTTAGTAAACCAATATTTGCCTATGTCCCTGTTGAATCACGAAGGGAGAGAGGAGGAAAAGGGGAATAGAAGGGGAGGAATGAAGGATTGAAGGACAGGATACGATACAGGGGAGGATTAGGATGTCAGGAGAGGGCAGGGTTGATGGATATTAATGTGGAGGAGGAGGAGGAGGAGGAGGAGGAGGAGGAGGAATATATTTTCGTAAAAGTAATGCAAAAGTCAGTACCGAGTATGACACATTACACACTCTCTCTCTCTCTCTCTCTCTCTCTCTCTCTCTCTCTCTCTCTCTCTCTCTCTCTCTCTCTCTCTCTCTCTCTCTCTCTCTCTCTCTCTCTCTCTCTCTCTCTCTCTCTCTCTCTCTCTCTCTCTCTCTCTCTCTCTCTCTCTCTCTCTCTCTCTCTCTCTCTCTCTCTCTCTCTCTCTCTCTCTCTCTCTCTCTCTCTCTCTCTCTCTCTCTCTCTCTCTCTGATTCACCTTCTCTGTTTACTAATCTTTGCCCTCCATTTTTCATTGTATAAAGAACCGCTATTTGTTCCAATCACCACCACAACCAAAACCACCACCATCATCATCTCCACCACCACCACCACCACCATCATCATCATCATCACCATCACCACCACCACCACCATCATCATCTCCACCTCTTATCATCTCACCACTATCTCTTCCCCCTTCATCGCCATCTTCTTTTCTACCAGTCCTACTCCCCCACATTTACCACCACCATCACCACCACCACCATCACCACCACCACCACCATCTCCACCACCACCACCACCACCTATTATCATCTCACCACTATCTCTTCCCCCTTCATCGCCATCTTCTTTTCTACCAGTCCTACTCCCCCACATTTACCACCACCACCATCACCACCACCACCACCATCTCCATCATCACCACCACCACCACCATCATCTCCACCTATTATCATCTCACCACTATCTCTTCCCCCTTCATCGCCATCTTCTTTTCTACCAGTCCTACTCCCCCACATCTGTCACCACCGTCCCCTTCCTCCCCTTCTTCACACTCCCATCTTCCCGATTCTCTTTTCTTACACTTGTTTCCCTTCCTCCCCAACTTCACACTCTTCCCCTCCCTGCTCCCACTCTCCATCACCTTCCCTCCTTACACATCCCTCCCCAACGTCCTCTCCCCACGTCTGTTCACCACTCCGTTTATCCCCTTCCACACATCCGGTTAATTCCTAAAGCATATATTCTCCCCCGTCTCCCTCTGCCTTTACTTCCTTAAATTCCCACATCGTCCCCTCCCCTTGTTTCTTTCTCTCCTAATATCCCCCTACTCTCCCCCATATCTTCACCATTCTTTTTTCCGGTACCGCCCTCTTCCTTTTCCCTTCCCAGACCAACATCCGCTTCCTCCCCTTTCCCTAACTTTTTATTTTTCCAGTCTCGCTGTAATTTTCCCCTTTCCCTCAACTCCCTCCCCTATCCCTCACTTTTTTTTTCCTATCACGCTGTTAGTTTTGCAATTCTTCACCTGAGCAGCAAAATTTAGGTGTCCCGCGGGTCCTTTTAATAACGCGGCGTCCAGGTGGAGGCAAGAAAACGAGGGAACGAGATGATGTACCACAGGAGCCTGGCACCGTGGAGAACACGTGTGGGAGAGTAGTTAATGGAGCTGGAGGGCGATATAGACGAGGGAATGTGATCAGCTGTTTAGAGGGGAGGACGTTGATGTTAGGGTAGTGTACGTAAGAAAAGAACTAAAGGTAAATGTAGTTTGGATGTAAAAGAGAAGAAAGCGTTGACTGTGTGGGTGTTTATATTGAGCTTGTAAGGATATACTAAAGCTGAGGAGGAGTGATGACAAGGAGGAAAAGGAGAGAAGTGAGAGAAAACAAGATAAGGTTTAATTGAAGGAGAAAAGGGAGGAAGGGAAGGTAGGGAAAGAAAGAAGATAAGAAAGAGGGAAAGGAAGAGTAGAAGGACGGGAAAAAATTGAAAGGAGTATTAATGGAAAAAAATAATGACTGGAGCGAGTGTTTGAGAGTGACTGAAATATAAGGATGACAACAAGTATTGGAAGAAATGTGAATAATAATAACAGTGAAGGATAATTGTGTGGCTTGTAAGAATATATAAAGAAAGTGTTAATGTTAAGATAGTGTACATAAAGAGACTAAATATATATATATATATATATATATATATATATATATATATATATATATATATATATATATATATATATATATATATATATATATATATATATATATATATATATATATATATATATATATATAACTGGAATGTAAGAGAGAACAAAAAAGTTGATTGTGTTGATGTTTATACAGCGCCTTTTTTTTTCTTTCTTTACAGCAGAGGAGTCAGTTCAAGGGCATAAAAAAAGGACAACAAATGTAAAAAAAAAAGGCCCGCCACTCACTGCTCCTAAAAAAGTTAGAGGAGTGGCCGAAAGATAGGTCAATTTCGGGAAGAGAGGTGTCCTGATACCCTCCTCATGAAAGAGTTCAAGTCGTAGGCAGGAGGAAATACAGAGAAGGAAGATTGTTTCAGAGTTTACCAGCGTGAGGGATGAAAGAGTTAAGATGCTGGTTAATTCTTGCGTAAGGGATTTGGACAGTAAAGGGTTGAGCATTAATAGAAAGTCCTGTGTGGCGAGGCCGCGGGAGGAGGGAAGGCAAGCAGTTAGGAAGTTCAGAAGAGCAGCCAACATGGAAATATCGATAGAAGATAGAAAGAGAGGCAACATGGCGGCGAAATTTAAGAGGTAAAAGACTATCAGTAAGAGGAGGAGAGCTGATGAAACGAAGAGCCTGAGACTCCACTCTGTCCAAGAGAGCTGTGTGAGTGGAGCTGAGTGGAGCTGTGTGAGATGCATACTCCATACGAGGGCGGACAAGGCCCCTGTAAATGGATTGCAACTGTGCGGGGGAGAAGAACTGGCGGAGACGGTACAGAACACCCAGCCTCGAGGAAGCTGATTTAGTAAGAGAAGAGATATGAAGTTTCCAGTTGAGATTTTGAGTTAAGGATAGACCGAGGATGTTTAGTGTTGAAGAAGGTGATAGCTGAGTGTTGTCAAAGAATAGGGGAAAGTTGTTTGGAAGATTGTGTCGAGTGGAAAGGTGGAGAAACTGTGTTTTTGAGGCGTTGATGGACACCAAGTTCTTCTTCCCCAATCGGAAATAATAGTAAGGTCTGAGGCTAAGCGTTCTGCCGCCTCCAGCCTGGAATCATTTAGTTCCTGTTGGGTGGGTCTTCTATTAAAAGTTGAGTAATGCAGAGTAGAGTCGTCGGCGTAAGAATGGATAGGACAGTTCGTTTTGGAAAGATCATCAATGAACAACAGAAAGAGAGTGGGAGATAGAACAGAACCCTGCGGAACACCACTATTAATAGGTTTAGGGGAAGAACAGTGGCCGTTTACCACAACAGAAATAGAACGGTCAGAGAGGAAACTAAAGATAAAGGTACAGAGAGAAGGATAGAAACCGTAGGGGGATAGTTTGGAGAGCAAATATTTGTGCCAGACCCTACCAAAGGCTTTTGATATGTCCAGCGCATTAGCAAAGGTTTCACCGAAACGGCTAAGAGAGGATGACCAAAAATCAGTTAGGAAGGCAAGGAGATCACCAGTAGAACGCCCCTTGCGGAACTCATACTGGCGATCAGATAGAAGGTCAAAAGTGGAAAAGTGCTTTTGAATCTTCCGGTTAAGGATTGATTCAAATGGTTTAGATAGACAAGAAAGCAAAGCTATAGGACGGTAGTTTGAGGGATTGGAACGGTCACCCTTCTTAGACACAGGCTGTATGAAGGCATACTTCCAGCAAGAAGGAAAGGTAGATGTTGACAGGCAAAGGCGAAAGAGTTTGACCAGGCAGGGTGTCAGCACAGAAGCACAGTTTTTTAAGGACAATAGGAGGCACTCCATCAGGTCCATAAGCCTTCTGCAGATTCAGGCCAGAGAGGGCATAGAAAACATGTAATGATATACTAAAGGTGAAACTATTTTGTTTGATGACGAGTGGGGGAGTGGGTGCAATATAGAAATGACGACAAATATTTAAAGAAGTGTTAATAATTTTACGTGTTCGCAAGTATTAATGGATTCACGTAATGGAGATTATGTGAAAACAATTTATTTAGGGGCGGCATTGAAACACACACACACACACACACACATTTTTAAGCGATCTTCTGTTATTTAACTCTTTATGACACGTTTTTTTATTTGCCTGGAAAATTAAGAATAAGTACACACGCTTCTCCATACATATATTACGATAAACAAATTTTCCTTATTACAGCGTTGAGTCAAAATGAAGTAAGCGTTCAGAGAATCCGTAGATAAATCAAACCCACATTTTTATCGCAGGTTTCGTTGAATATAATTCCACTTAATTTATGCTCCGGTGAATAATACATGAACGTGTTGCCCATAATCATTTATATGAAAAAAAGGAAAAAGTGAGATATTTATACTAACAATTTTGTTTAATATAAGGGATTTCCAGGTGTGTGTGTGTGTGTGTGTGTGTGTGTGAGAGAGAGAGAGAGAGAGAGAGTAATCAAGTATTCAAGCAATATATATGCCCGTTCATTATTCATTCATATACTTTTGGTTTATTTTTATTTTAGCGTTTGTTTGTGTTCGTGTATACTCTTTACTCTGGTTTATATTCATATATTAATTAACTAATATATTTATTTGTATTCGTCAGCTTCATCTCAGATTGCAATGTTAATGACCTCGTGAGCAAATACAAAAAGACAGAAGGAAGAAAAAGGAAGGAATAATAATGAAAGTGATAATGAACGGATAAAAATTGGAAAATTAAATATAAAAGGAAAGAAACAAGAAACAGCTCAGTTAAAATACATCGATTGTCATTCTCTTTGTCCTCCGCGGCATTATTTGTTTTTCTTTACTTCATCCATTTATTCACCGCCAGCGCATCGCGACCCACAACATAAAAAAAAACACTTATTATTTTTGTGCAACTCAATATGGAATCAGTTCTGTGTATCTCTCTCTCTCTCTCTCTCTCTCTCTCTCTCTCTCTCTCTCTCTCTCTCTCTCTCTCTCTCTCTCTCTCTCTCTCTCTCTCTCTCTCTCTCTCTCTCTCTCTCTCTCTCTCTGTGTGTGTGTGTGTGTGTGTGTGTGTGTGTGTGTGTCAATGTGAGTGGCAATAATCTCCTGCAATCGGTTCTCTCCAGTTCACCCATCTCCTCCTCCTCCTCCTCCTCCTCCTCCTCCTTTTACTTTCCTCTCTTCTCCCCTTAAATCCTCTAACGGTCTCTTCCCTTAACCATTTCCTTACTCACTCCTTCTTTCTTCTTCCTCAACCTTTCCTCTTCCTCTTCCATTCCTCCCTTCTCCATCAATTACCTTGCTCTCTCTTCCTCTCGTCCCCCAAACACTTCCTGCATTCCTTTAGTGTCTTCCATTTATTATGTTCCTCTTTCCCTTGTCATCTTCCTCTTTTTATTATCCCCTTCGTTATCCTTCCTTAGCCTTGATCTCTTATCCTCTCTTCCTTACCCTAACATTTTTCCTCCATCCTTCAACTTTCCCTTATCTCTCCGTTTTGTTTTGTTTTTACAGTACAGGAAGCAGCTCAAGGGATAAAAATAATAATTATGAAGAAAAAGACCGCTAATCATTGTCCCTTAATTTTTTATTTTCTCTTATTTTTTTATCTTCTTTTCCTTGCTCTTATTTCCCTCCCTTACTTTTCCTACTTCATTACTTCCTCCCTTGATTTGCCCTCCCCCTCCCCTACCACTCCTTCCCTCCTTCCTTCAGTTCAATCCTCCCTTCGTCCCTTTTCTTCCTCTTATTATTTCGGAGCAATCATTTCCCTCCATAACTTCCTGCCTTCTCTCCTTCCCTTCCTTCTCCTCTCCCCTCCCTACTTTCTTCCCTTCCCTTCCCTCTTCCTTCTTTCCTTCCCTTTCCTTCTTCCCTCCATTCCCCCCTCTTATTCTTTCGGAGTAGTCATTTTCCTCCATAACTTCCTCCTTTTTTTTCCTTCCCTTCCTTATACTCTTCTCTCCCTTCCTTCCCCCTTCAACTGACCCCTCCCCACACTGCCTCACCTCCGCCTCACCATTCATCACCAAGGGACAGGCAGAAGTTTACCTCCTCACTTCCTTCAGATTTCTCTCTCTCTCTCTCTCTCTCTCTCTCTCTCTCTCTCTCTCTCTCTCTCTCTCTCTCTCTCTCTCTCTCTCTCTCTCTCTCTCTCTCTCTCTCTCTCTCTCTCTCTCTCTCTCTCTCTCTCTCTCTCTCTCTCTCCTCCTGCTCCTCCAAGCATACAAATAATAGTACAAATAACACATACTGGAAAATAAGGTTGAGACAAGGAAAAGAAAGATAATTTTAAGAAAAAGGAAAACAAAGCAAGACCAAATATATAACAAAACAAAAGCAAAGAAAAGATACAACGACAACTGTGCCACACGGAGGAGAAAATATCACAGTTAAGGAAAAGAGAAAGGAACCAACGGCGTGTAAGGAAGGAAAGGAGGAGGAAAAGCAACTCGGTTAAGACACACGAGAAGGAAAACCAAGAGTGGAACAAAACTAAGAGGAAAGGAACACTACCTCGTGTCGGCTGCCAGCATCATCTACACACTGCCCCTCCCCCATTACTTACCTCTCCCTCCCTTCCCTCTATTCCCTCCATTTCTCCAGCCTTCTCTACATTCCTCCTGCTCTCTTCATCCCTCCTTCCTTCATTCCTCTCCAGCCCTCCCCTCCCTTCCTACTTTATCTCTCTCTCCATCATTCCCTTCCCTCTCTTCTCTCATACCCTCTCTGTCCTTCCCTTCCTCCTTTCCACTCTCTCTCCATCCTTCCCTTCCCTTCCCCCAGCTATTACTCTCTTCCCTTCATTTCTCCCTCCCTCCTCATTTCCCCCTCCCTTCCCTCCATTCCCTTACTCTCAACTCCTCCTTTCTCCTTACCTCTCTCTTCACCCCTTCCCTCCCTCTCCATCCTTCTTCCCCCTCTCTCTAAATCCCTGAATTCCCTCTTTCTCTCCATCACTCGTTTCCCTAGCCCGTCTCCACCCCACTACACATCAAATCCCAACCTCACCGCATCTTCACTCTCCTCCCTTCCTTCCCACTTCATCCCTCCATTCCTCCCTCTCACCCCATCCCTCCCTTCCCTAGCCATCCCAGCCTCTCCCAACACACCCTTCTCCCAGCCTCACCTCATCTCCAAGCGTAGCACACGCCAGCAACGGCCACGGCAGGAACACACATGTAACGCAGCACCGCCACACTGTACGCGCAACACCGGCAACGGAACCTCAACGCGAAGTGAGGCGCGGCAGGGACGGGAAGGGAAGGGAAGGGAAGCCCGGGAGAGCGAAGATGTTACAGGGTGCTCCGGAATTCGTGATGCTGTGATTGTGTGTAGCTTGCGATCATGTACGGGGATTACTATGCTCTCTCCCTCTCCTACGCTCTCTAGCTCTCACAAACACACAGGTAAAAGTTGGATATATATCTAATGGAACAATTATATTTCGAGAAATAAGACCGGTTTTGAAAATTATAAAATGACGATACGGTATCGTCACCCGTATGGGAAGCAACATTTTGTTTTTGGCAGAGGGTGGTAAGCTGTCCTGAACTTTTCCTTTGTTTTCACTATGTGGCGTATCCCATAGGATCACGAGAACCTGGGAGAGGCTAGCCCAACTCTCTAGCTATCACGTGATACCCGGCTGGTCTTCGGGGAACCAAAACTTTTCGCGAAATAAGACCGAGTGTAAGGGTAACTCAGTGACGATGTGGTATCGTCACCCGTACTGGCGGTAACATCCAGTGGTGACGATACCGTATCGTCATCGGTACTCAGAGGGTTAAAGGTGTTTTTCTCTTGCCGCCTTCCCTTTCATAACATGGTGTAAGAAAATTTGAGGGAGAAAGGAGGCACGTCCCAATATTTTGACTCACCCTGAAGACTACTCCATCCCCCTCGCCAACCCCCCCTCCTGCACGATGCTTGGAAACATGTGCTGATTGGCTGTCTGTCAATCACGTGATCACTGCTTTCCTGCTGCCCATTGGTTACACACACACACACACACACACACACACACACACACACACACACACACACACACACACACACGTAGGGGTTCGCTGTTTTTACATAATTATAAGTGAAAGATCAAGTAAGAAGTAATGCAATGCCGAGTTTATAAGTGTGTGGGGGAATATTTAGAGTGTAGAACAGCTACAAGACTATTGACGCGGCAGCGGTGTTCGTGGTGACCTCTGTCGGCGAAGCTCAGGTGGGGCTGCTTCATTCGCTGCTTCGAGTGTGGCTTCGGAGCTCCTCCTCTCTCTCTCTCTCTCTCTCTCTCTCTCTCTCTCTCTCTCTCTCTCTCTCTCTCTCTCTCTCTCTCTCACACGCTCGCAACGCTTTTTTACCCTCGTTTAACGTTCTCATTTCACAAAAGACGGAGCGGCGAGGCGGGGCGAGGCTGGCACCTAAGGAATTGGGGGAGGGGGGGTGTTGAGTGAGTAAAAAAAAGAAGGGAAAGGAAGAGAAGGAGAGAGGGCACGGAGACAGGAAGGGAAGGGAAAGGAGAGTGAAAAGAAATTAATTGAAAGGAAGAAAATTAAACGGAAGTAGTAGTGGGAGGAAGAGTGTAAATAGGGGAGAGTTAAAGGGGGAAATGAAGAGAATAAAAACGGGAATATGAGAGGAAGAAGAAGAAAAATAGGATGAAGATGAGAAGAAAGGAAAGCAGGAATGAGAGGAAAGGAATAGAGGAGGAACAATGAGCTCGAGCGAAAAGTGAAATATCAGATGAAAATGAAATGATGACAGATGAAAGAAATGAATGGAAAAAAAAAAAGTCAAAACATATCAAAAAGGGAAATAAAAGAAAGGGATAATGTTGTGAAGGAATGCAAAAAGAAAATCAAAAGGAAGATAAGTGAAAAGAAAAATAGAGAAAGGAATTCACTGATAAGGAAAAGAGGAAGAGGAGTAAAAACGAAAAACAAAACCGGAGCAGGAAGAGGACGGGAAAGTGGTGATACATGGGAGTAAGAACAGTGGGGGAAGACAGAGAAAAGGAAGGAGAGGAGGAGGAGGAGGAGGAGGAGGAGGAGGAGGAGGACGAGGAGGAAGAAGGAGAGGGAGAGGAAGAACGAGGATATGATAAACTGAGAGAGAGAGAGAGAAGAGCAGAGACAGATCGGAGGTGGGAGAGAGAGGAGATAAATCAAAAGGAAGAGAAACGTGGTGAGGGACTTGGAGGAAAAGATGGAGGGAGTGCAGATGAAAATAAGGAGGTGGAGAAGAGGAGGAGGAGGAGGAGGAGGAGGAGGAATATGAAAAAGAAGAAATGGCAAGGACGATACATATGAAATAGATAAAAAGAAACTAATTAATATACGAATACAAGGAGAACAACAAAGAATAAAAGATGTAAGATAAAATAAACCTCACGAAATCAAACCGTTCCTGAAAAAAAAAGATAATAGATGATATGAGAAGGACAAAAATAAAAGGTTCTTCAGTACTGTTTGGTTTCCATTTTTATCACAATTATTATTATCATCATTATTACTATTATTACTTTCATGATTTTTATTACTCTGATTATAATTATATTGCTATTACGTTCATATTTATTTATTCTTCCTTTCCCATTTTCCTTCCCATGTCAGCAAGACTTTTCCCTTTCTCTTATTGTGTATATTTTCCTCCACCTCATCATCCTCTCCTGTCATTTATTCCTATTTCTGCTTCCCATTTTTTCTGCCTCTCTTCCTGTATCTGACTTTCTCCCTTTCCTTTCTTCTGTTTTTCTTTGTTGACGTTTCTTCTCCTTCCTTTATTTCCTTCGTATATTCCTCACTGTCATTTTTTCTTTCTTCTATTCGTCGTTTTCCTCTTCCTTTCCCTTATCGTATTTTCCTCCTCCTCCATATTTCCTTCCTCTCTTCCTCCTCCTCCTGCTTAGTTTTCTGTATCTTCCTCCCTCCCTGACAGCCACTGCTTTCTTCTCTTCTTCAAAACCTACTTTTTTTCCTTACCTTCCAGCTCCTCCCCCTCCTTATGCTTTTCCTCTTTCTTTTTTCTCTTCCTCCTCCTCCTCCTCCTCCTCCTCCTCCTCCTCCTGCTTTTACCTTCGCCTTAAAAGGAAAAAGAAAAATTAAATATCGCTGTCTCTCTCTCTCTCTCTCTCTCTCTCTCTCTCTCTCTCTCTCTCTCTCTCTCTCTCTCTCTCTCTCTCTCTCTCTCTCTCTCTCTCCCCCTTTACCTCCACCGACTCCTCCTCCCACTCTTCCTACTCCTGTTCCTCCTCCTTCCCCTGTTTCCTCCCCCTCATCCTCCCCCTCCTCCACGGGAATGAGCGGACGTAACATCTCCAGGGAAATACTTCGTAGGTGTGAACATACTTTTGCTTCATGTAAGTGTATGTTCTCTCTCTCTCTCTCTCTCTCTCTCTCTCTGTTTGTCTGTTTGTTTGTTTACTTGTATGTTTGTTTGTTTGTGTTTTCGATAGATAAATGGATAGATGTATATAGAAGAGAGAGAGAGGGGGAAGGGGGAGGAGGAGCGCCTGTTAGCAAAAGGGTGTATCGGATAACAATTTTCTTGCATCTCTTTAAACAATTACACTTTTATAAGAAGATTTAAAATACAATATGGAAAAAGATTCTCTCTCTCTCTCTCTCTCTCTCTCTCTCTCTCTCTCTCTCTCTCTCTCTCTCTCTCTCTCTCTCTCTCTCTCTCTCTCTCTCTCTCTCTCTCTCTCTCTCTCTCTCTCTCTCTCTCTCTCTCTCTTGATATCACGCTTTGCTGTCTGACCTTTTTCCCTCATATTTATTTCATGAGAGAGAGAGAGAGAGAGAGAGCACCGTTATAAGTTTATGGGTTAATGTGGTTTGCAACGCTGTCTTCTTTTCCACATTTCCTCACCTCTCATATTTATATCCTACAGACACCCTTTCTCACCTCCCCTCCCCGCCGCTCCTCCTCCTCCTCCTCCTTCTTCTTTTCCTCTTCCTCCTCTTCCTCCTTCTCCTCTTCCTCCTCCTCCTAAAACACATATCGAGGAACGGGAAAATATGACATAGAAAAAAGGAAACAATGCCAATTAAAAAATAAGATTAAAATCAAGCTAAAAAATCTAACTGACAAAAAATGAGAATGAAAAGATCGACATAAAAAAAAATGATGAGTTATGAGAGGTAAAAAGGGAAAAGATAGCGACCGAGGAATTGTTAAAAAATCTAACGAGAAAAAAGTATTTAAGAAAAACGAAAAAATAAATTTAAATAATTAGAGAAGAAAAGAAAACGAGAAGAAAAGGAAAACGAAAATAATATGGGAGTGTTAAACTGACAGTCTAACTAAATGACTGATGGAAAGACCTACTGACTGACTGTAAAGGCTTAGAGATTGCGAGAACTACGTTCGCCTCCAACGAGGAAGGTTCAGGATAGAAAATGATAGGTATCTCAGGAAGTGGGAAGGCAAACACTTGCTAATTTAACATTAGGTTTATTAAATAACAAGTTAATAACACTGACATAACTCTTCCAACACGTACAGTAATCTAACCGTCTACCATCCTCTCCACACAAATGATACTACCTAAATAGTAATTACATTACAGGCAGCTAAGAAAAGAGCACGAATAATCACGGGAGAGGAATGGTAGAGAAGGTTAGACTTACCTGGTGCGGAGTCGTATACACGGAAATCAATCGGGACAACCGAGGATACACTGTGCACACAATCACCACAAAGGTGTAACAAAAATCAATAATGAACTCCCCCAAACACGTAACAGTGATATAGCCGTCTATTAAACCTCACCATAGTATTTCAAGTATAGCAACAACACAGCCTTTAGGCCAACACTGTGGGGAGGTTAAATAGAACAAGGTTAAAGATCACCTGGTGTGGGATCGTGACAGTAGCACAAATGTAACGTAGTACAGCTCAAGACGAGACCAGAGGCGGCAGGATAAGAGTTCTGTCCCCTCTCTATACAGCGGCTTGAACAGGCAGAGAGAGAATCACTTCAGCCCACGAAAGTGATGTCTTCTGAATGTGGCTGAGCAGCGGTGCCGTCCTTGAACGCTCTGGGGTTCTTGGGGCATCGAGGCCGAATATGGCCCTCTTCTCCACAATTGTAACACCGTATAGCAGACGAGCTGCCTTTGGCGGGAGTAGCCTGAGAAGGTTGTGCTTCAGATAAGGAGGGAGATGGCTTAGAGGGTTTCTTACTAAAGAGATGGCCAAATTGTGGCTTGGAGTGCACATTGTGAGCAGACGCCCAATTGTCAGCAAGCTGTACAGCGGCCAACAGAGTAGTTGGTAGGCGTTCCTTCACAAAGAGACGCAAATCTGTGTTGAGGGACGATAGGAACTGATCAAGTAACATGAAGTCTTTGAGTCATAATCATCGGTAACATTCGATGTCTCTAACCAGGCCTGAAATAGTCTAGTTAAATGAGTAGAGAACTGCTGGTAGCTTTTCCCACTCCTAATTTTAGCACTGCGAAACTCCGACCGATAACTGTCTGGAGTCTTATGGAACCCGGTGAGGAGTGCTTTCTTAAGGAGGGGATATGAACTTGTAGTTTCAGGTGATAGAGAAATATATATGTATATGTATATATCAGCAGCCTTACCAGTAAGCAAAATACCAAGTCTTTTTTTTAATTGGCCTCTGCATTTTTTTTTCACTGTTGTCCTTTTTCACCTTTTTGCTATTGTATCCTTTTAACATATTTTATATTTCAATTTTATGTCTCTGTTTTACTTCTTTTTAACGGATGAATCTAATCACAGAATCCAAACTACACTTTTTCTACCTCGATATATTTTTGTCTGTTGTACTTTTATTAACGGAACTATTCTTATTATTATTTCATTACACATTTTCTTCTTCGGCTGAATTTTTTTTTTTTTTACCCTGAGACAGAATATACTGGTCCAATTATATATACGGCTGTACCACTTCGCCTTATTCTCTCCTCGTTCTTTTTCTGGTGTACTTATTTTGGTGATACTTAGTGTTTACATGCTTCATCCCTTCTAATTTTACTTTGTATATTGAATTTCTTGAGGTAATTATTTTACTTATGAAGTCACAACACCTTTCCTACCTCCCCGTATTTTATTTTTTGTATTGCGGGGTGAGTCCCTTCCTTCCTTTTCCTTTGTTCGAATTGGCAAATGATTCATCATATTCCGGTCATTCATTATATTCCGTCAAGTGATAGCGAAAAAGATCAATAAATATATTAATTATAGCTAATAACCATCTTAAGGGATCACTTTAATATGTTTTGCGAGGCGGGCAGAGTGAGAAAGCTGTTGATGTATTACGATCAGACTGATCAGCAGAAGGTTTCTCGGCAAGATGTTCACCAGATCCACAACTTTCCAACGGCTACGAGACATAGAATCCGTTACGGGCAGTGGCTTGGAAAACTCTACGGACACATTGTCACGTTTACATTATTCAACAGATACCAAGACGGGCAATAACAGCACCCCTGGGCGTCAGATACTACTACTACTGCTATTGCTACTGCTACTATTACTACTACTACTACTACTACTACTACTACAACTACTACTACTAATAATAATAATAATAATAATAATAATAATAATAATAATAATACAACCATTTTTTCTAGTACTAAGAACGTTACTACATCAACTAGTGCTATTAATAATAATAATAATAGCACTACTAACACTGTGGGTCAGCACGTGCCGCATCTCATGTTCGTACACCTCGTTTCGCTTTTGAGTCGCTCGCTCAATAATAATAACAATCCATCATGTGTCGTAATTAAAGGACATGTTTGTGGCTGGCCCTTCCCTTTGCTGCACTCACTAAGGGTTCATCAAGCATTACTGTGCGAGGTGTATCATAGCAGGACGAGTAACGAGCACGCTACTCATTCTTCGTGCCCTAATGAGCTCCTTCTCTCCCTCACAGCCACTCTTTCCTCCTCGCTCCCTTGCTATAAATGTCACTATTCCGTCAGTTCTTGGGTAGCAACAGAATGAGTTTACTCGTAAATCAAAGTAACGATGCGAGGAACGACTGATGAAGGAGCTGAGGTTAATAAGTAAGTGTTAGTTGTGGGAAGCATGAAAGCATGAACGTACGGCGCAGCGCCACGCCAGCACCAGCAGGCAGCGGCCAGTGTGCCCACGCCCAGGCGCGCGTCGCTCTGATGGAGGAGGATGTATTGTCTTGTTCATTATTCAAATTTCAAATTCATTTTTTCATTTATATCCCATTTCATTTATAACTTAGTTATGCTGCCGTGTTCAGAAGACTTCTCTTTATGAGATGAAATGTCTGACACCAGTACTGTTTCAGTTCTTTTGTCAAATATATATGTAAGTAATGATATAAATACATCGGAGTTATAAATCATAACGCCATTTTCCTCAATGATTTTTGTACACCCATGGAAGGTCTACAGTCGCTGCTCGGTGCCATCCATAACTATCCTGTAAAGAAGATGAGCTGAGGCGAGTCATACAGAAACACGAGAGTTTGTGTGACGGACAGACTGTCTCCTGAGTGCGGAGATCAATCCAGCCCACCACGGGAGGCCTGGCAAACACTGCCAAGGCGCAGAGGAACACGTCGCTACAAAACACTACCGTTCCTTCGTGGCGAGGGGCAGATCATACGCGGGATTGAAATTTCAGTTTCCGTAGACTGTTACTGCAGCGATGGTGCAACTGTTCCCTCACTTAAAAAAAATGTACAACACAACTTCGCCGATGCCACACAGTCATCAACACGCCAATATAAAGAATACAACGGCGCAATGAACGCACGCGAGGACGTTCCGCCCTGGACACTTCTGGATTATTATTTATATTACTTTGGCACTATTTTCCACGAACTCTCTGACTCAGGAGCTTCTTAATGCCATAGTTTACATACAAGACCATTTCAGCTCACGTTTGGTAGAAATCCGTGCTGCCGCTGGACGCACGCAAGCACAGGAAATGATGGATTTGTATGATAATGCCCCGCGCGACTCGCTCGTCTGCGATATTCTTTATTCTTCCGTCACCACCAATTCTTGCCATCTACCATCGTCCTGCTCCTCCCCCTACATCTTTTTCTATACGTTTTGCCATAACCCTCACTACCCTCTTCTACCCCCTCGCTATTCCCTTATTTTCCATCTACTGCTTCTTTGTCTTTTGCCTTCCTTCTTCACTTTTCCTCCTGTTCCATTTCCCCAGCCGCTTCCTCCTCCCGTTCTTTATCATCCCACCCCTCGCCCGCGCTGCTTCCGTCACCAACACCCGCGCCTTCCCTCACCCCGGGATCCCGTCTGGGCTAAAGGAATACTTTTACAACCAATATATTGCTCCTATTGCTGCCTTTCACTTTACCGCGCCCTCATTTTTTGCATGGCGGCATTAATAAATTGAAATGGGCGCCGAGAGCCTAAAAGGAGATTTGTCTGTTCGATAAACTCCTGAGTGAAGGGTGCCATAAGGGACGTGTTTGGGATTAAGGGAAGGGGACGGGGGGAGGGATGGGGGAGGAGGAAGGTGAAGGGGCGGGAGTGAAGGGTGTGTGTGCCTCGGCAAGGGTAGGTTAAGGAAAAGGAAGGTTTAGGAATCTCCCTTTCTTGCTGCTGCTGCTACTCTTTCCCTTCCCCTTCCTTTCCTTCCCTTCTTTCCTTCGTTCAACCATCTCCTCGCCTATTTCACACAGTTCTCCATAGCTTTCCATTCCTTCAGTTTTCCATTCCAATCCCATTCCCTTCCTTCCTCGTTCCTTCCACTCCACCCACTCCCCTCCCCCCTTCCCTTCCCCCGGCGGTCACTCTCTACCTGCTGCTAACATCTCCGCCCTGCTTAAAGGGATATTGACAATACATGGCCGGAAGGGAGAATAATAATAATAAGAAGAAGAGGAGGATGAGGAGGAGGAGGAGGAGGAGGAGGAGAAATAGAATAAAACGGCTGGTGGAAAGGTGGATTCAAAAATGTACGTAGGTAAATGTACGATGAGAGCCAAATAATCTATACACACGTAATACATACACGCACTGGGATATCTTGCGGGTACAGATAACACATCATACATGGAAAGATGCTGAGGGGAATGTATGCATGTATTTTGAGGCGGGGAGATAGGTGGGTAGGTAGGAGGGAAGAGATATTGGGAGAAGCTAGGTAGGTAGGGAGGGAAGGAAGGGAGGAAGGAAGGTTTGCCAAAAAAATAAGAAAGGCAGTTAAGAAGGCAGGTAGAAATCTAGGTAAGTAGTTTTGTAGATAGATCAGTACAGTGATCGGTGGATAGCTTGTTAATAAGTAGACAAGTAGATAGAAAAGAAGAAAAAAAGTAGGTAGGAGGTGAAAAGAAAGGAGGAGGGAGGAGAAGAAGAGAGATAAGGAAGTAGGAAGTAAAAAGGATGGAAGAAAGTGTGGACAGGTAAGAAAGTAATAAGGAGGCAGTGAAGTAATTAAATACAGAGTAACTATCCATATCAGACCCTACGACGTACCGTTTATCGCAAATATCTTTCAAACGAAGACTCGGATCAGCATGGGGCCTTGGCACAGATTGTTTCACACACTCCGCTAATTTTTAACGCTATTGTGCTTTGCCAGATGCGGTTAATTATGGCGTTTACTCTTGACTGTGATGGCAAAACCTGCGTGAGCCACTTACACATTCCAACAGGTGAGGCGTGACGTATTTGTGACGTGTATCCACCACCTACCTCCACCCCTGGCTTACCCTACTCCCATCCCTTCCTTTCCCTCCCTCCTGCCCTCCTCCTTCTCCCCCGCACTCTCTCCCCGCGCCATCTTTCTCCCCCATACCTCCCCCCCCCCTTTTTTGGATTTTTTTCTTCTTCTTTATGTATTTTTCCTCCTCCTCCTCCTCCTCCTCCTCCTCCTATCCCTCCTCCTCCTCATCATCATCATCATCTGCATTCATCCTACAACTCCTTCCTTTCTCCTTTTTTCCCTCCTCCTCCTTTGTCCCATTTGTCTCTATTTCCTTCTCCTCCTCCTCTGATTTTCCCTCCTGCTCTTTCATATCTTCCCTCCCATCTTCTCTTTACTTTCTTTTCTTTCTACATTCTTTCTTATCCATTTTCTCCCCCATTCAATTCTTATTCTTTAGTTTCCTCTTTTTACATGTCTGCATTCCTGAAGGAAGAAATTTTTCGTGTCGGGAGGTTGGATGATATGCGGTAATGCTTCCTTCCTCCCTCCTTCCTCACCTTCTCTTCCTCCTCTAGGCTTATTTCTTCCTTCTTACTTTATTCCTTCCTCTTCCTTCCTTTTTTCTCATTTCAAAACACTCTTCCTTTCCACTTTAGTTTACTCCTTTGTAAACTACACATTCCTTCTTTATTTATTTCCACTTCCGCTTCCTTCTGTTCCTAATGTTCTCTCTTCTTCCTTTTCCCCTTTTCCTCCTCTATCTCCTCCTCTGCCTCTTTTTCCTTCTGTTCACTTTATTACGTAATTCTTACCTCTTCTTCCTCAGTTATTTTTTTCCAGACGTGTTTTTTTTCATACTATATGTTGTCTTGTTTTCAAGATAGTGTCAAAACTTTAATATTTTTCTCGTCTATTCTCCGTTTACCTTCTTCTTTGATATTACTTAAACTTTTTTTCATTATACAGTTCCTTCAGTTTCCTGCCCTTCAGGGTTTTCTTTCTTAATTTATTCTCTCTCTCTCTCTCTCTCTCTCTCTCTCTCTCTCTCTCTCTCTCTCTCTCTCTCTCTCTCTCTCTCTCTCTCTCTCTCTCTCTCTCTCTCTCTCTCTCTCTCTCTCTCTCTCTCTCTCTCTCTCTCTCTCTCTCTTATATATATATGAAAATATCCTGAGAGCAAAAGGTCATGCATAAAATGTACCCGAGAGAGCGAGCGAGCGAGCGAGAGAGAGAAAACATGCATACACATACGTACACACGTACAGACATACGGACAGATAGACAAACCGCTAAAGTAACACGCCTCATTAAGCACCTGCCCATTACACTGAAGGTCATAATTAATTGACCTGCTAATGTAGAGCTGACCTGTCCGCGTCACCTGAGCTCAGCGCGGGAAGAAGGTGCTGCAGCGAATGACTGGGGGAGGAATTAGAGGAGAGGAGAGAGGTAGGGAGATGGGGGAGGGGAGAGGGGGGAGGAGAAAGGGGGAGGAAGGTTAGGGTATGAGAGGCTATGAGGCAGGATAAATTGAAGTGGGAGGTGATAGGAGAGGAGGAGGAGGGAGGGGAATGATTAGGGGAGGGGGGAAGAGGAGAGATGAGTGAGGAGGATAATGGGAGGAGAGAGATGGGATGAGAGGATACGAGACAGGAAGGTCACGAGGGATTGAGGGAAGAGAAGGGGAGGGAGAGGTGAGGAGGAAGTAGAGGTAGGGGAGGAGGGATAGATCGGGGAGGGATGAGATGTGAGGAGGGGATGAAAGGGGATAAAGATTAAGAAGATTGTAGGCTGACGAAGAAAAAAAAGAAGGGGTAGATGGGAAATGGAAGAAAGGGTGTTAGCGGAATGGAAGGGATATAGGAGAGAGAAAGAGAGAGACAAAGAAGGTTGAAAATAAGGGAAAGCATGATGAGGTGATGAACGAGGGGGAAAGAAATAAGAAAAAAGAAGGAGGGAGAGGGGGTACGAAAGGAGTTAGGATAGGGGGAAATATATAAGGAAAAGGAAGAGAGTGAAAGTTGTGAGGGAGGGTAGGAGAGGGGTAACGTGAGGGGGGAGAGGGGAAGGTCAAAGGGGGTGAGGGTGAAGGGGGTAATTATGTTAAATGTGAAATGGTAATGAGAATGGGAATGGCGAGGTTAATGAGGCGCTAATGAGATTAATGAGAATGACAACACTCGACAACACCCAGCTATCACCTTCTTCAACGCTAAACATTCTCGGTCTATCCTTAACTCAAAATCTCAACTAGAAACTTCATATCTCATCTCTTACTAAATCAGCTTCCTCGAGGCTGGGCGTTCTGTACCGTCTCCGCCAGTTCTTCTCCCCCGCACAGTTGCTATCCATTTACAGGAGCCTTGTCCGCCCTCGTATGGAGTATGCATCTCATGTGTGGGGGAGGTCCACTCACACAGCTCTCCTTGACAGAGTGGAGTCAAAGGCTCTTCGTCTCATCAACTCTCCTCCTCATACTGATAGTCTTCTACCTCTCAAATTCCGCCGCCATGTTGCCTCTCTATCTTCTATCGATATTATCATGCTGACTGCTTTTCTGAACTTGCTAACTGCATGCCTCCCCCCCTCCCGCGGCCCCGCTGCACACGTCTTTCTACTCATGCTCATCCCTATACTGTCCAAACCCATTATGCAAGAGTCAACCAGCATCTTCACTCTTTCATCCCTCACGCTGGTAAACTCTAGAACAATCTTCCTTCATCTGTATTTCCTCCTGCCTACGACTTGAACTCTTTCAAGAGGAGGGTATCAGGACACCTCTCCTCCCGAAATTGACCTCTCTTTTTGGACACTCCTTTGATCTTTATTCAGGAACAGTGAGTAGCGGGCTTTTTATATATTTTTCTTTACGCCCTTGAACTGTCTATTTAGGTGTAAAAAAAAAAAAAAAAAAAAAAAAAGGTGGTGATGAGGTAATGGGAATGTGGTGGTGATGGGAGTGGTGATGAGGGGATATATGAAAATGGAAATGACTGGTGGGTTATGATAATGAGGTTCTGGTGATGTTGGTCATGAGGGTGATGACTCTGATGATGATGTTACTGAAAGGATAAGAAGGAAATGAGAATGGGGTGACTTTTGGTGATGAAGATGGTGATGACGTGGCAATGAGGTAGTGAGGGTGATGATGAAGGGATGGCAAAGGTGATGTGAAGGGTTGTGTAGGGCGACAATTGGAACGGAGGTGACTGTTGGTCGTGGTGGTGATGTGGTGATGTGGTGATGAGTCGGTGGTGCTAATAGTGGAAGAGTGGTGATGAGTCATTGGTGCTAATAGTGGAAGAGTGGTGATGAGTCAGTGGTGCTAATAGTGGAAGAGTGGTGATGAGTCAGTGGTGCTGATAGTGGAAGAGTGGTGATGAAGTGAAGGGCGAGTGTGACCAGTAAGTCTATTCATTCTTTATCCATCCATCTTTAACAACTCATTTTATTCATTGATTTCATTCTTGTTTTACATATTACATTCCTTCTTTATTTCAGTTTTCTGTCTTTCTTTATTCATATAATCATCTGGAAGCTGGAGAGTTGATTACTTCAAATGTATGTGTGTTTAATGGCATGTTTATATATATATATATATATATATATATATATATATATATATATATATATATATATATATATATATATATATATATATATATATATATATATATATTTATTGACGTATTCAGATAGCTTTATATACCTACAATTCTCTTATCCCCAAATAACACGGTACATATAATAAAATAAAATAAATCGTCTGATGGTTCAAAAATATGAAAAAAATATCTCAATGCTTACTGTACATTTAATTTTTTTCATCGTTTACACTATTCCACGTACACACTCTGAACGTGACCGCAGCAGCTTTTAATTCTCAGTGAAGCTAAGGTATTGTGCGAATATTCACAACACCTGAAGAGTAATTGTAAAAGAGATATGTGAGAATATTCTTTTTTTTTTACTCCCGTCTCACATTTCCTCCCTCCACATCCTTCCCCCCTCGCCTCATTCTCCCTTCCCTTTCCTCTTTTTCGCTTTTTTCTCTCTTTCCAGTCCTCTCGTCTCTGTTTTCTTAATTTCCCAACATTACCCCCATCTCTCCTTTCACACTTTCCCTTCCTTCCCATTCTCCCTTCTCATTGTTTTGTTCTTTCTCCCTTCTCCTTCCCCCTGGTCTCTCTCTCTCTCTCTCTCTCTCTCTCTCTCTCTCTCTCTCTCTCTCTCTCTCTCTCTCTCTCTCTCTCTCTCTCTCTCTCTCTCTCTCTCTCTCTCTCTCTCTCTCTCTCTCTCTCTCTCTCTCTCTCTCTCTCTCTCTCTCTCTCTCTCTCTCTCTCTCTCTCTCTCTCTCTCTCTCTCTCTCTCTCTTTCAATAAGCATTGTAAATCTCGAGCATGCATTGCCTAATTTTGAAATAACAACCGATGAAGTCCTTAAAGCTCTCCATTCACTTAAAACAAATAAAAGTCCCGGACCCGATAAAGTATATCCTATACTGCTTAAAGAAACAAAGAGCGAAATACTCTCCTCCCTCACTACCGTATTCAATATGTTCTTGCGACAAGGCATCGTCCCTTCGGATTGGAAAAAGGCTAACGTGACACCGATTTTTAAGAAAGGAGACACAAAAATACCAGGTAACTACCGACCCATTAGTCTAACTTCAATTGTAGGTGAGGTACTCGAGAGCATAATTAGGGACAAAATTGTGAGTTACCTCGAAAGCCACTCATTAATTGGGGATTCACAACATGGCTTCCGTAACAAAAGATCCTGCCTGTCAAACCTACTGACCTTTTATAACGATCTCTTCTCAATTTATGACGTAACCAAATCAGTGGACGTAGTCTATCTTGATTTCCAGAGAGCGTTTGATAAAGTCCCGCATCATAAATTACTTTATAAATTAAAGCAAATAGGCATTGACGGTCAAGTAAACTAATGGATCGCGAATTGGTTGAGCAACAGACAACAAAGAGTTGTGATTGATGGATTTAACTCAGAGTGGGCGCCGGTCACTAGTGGCGTCCCTCAGGGCTCGGTTCTTGGCCCAGTGTTCTTCATTATTTACATCAACGGCGTGGATATTGGACTCAATAATCGCATTAGTAAATTTGCAGACGACACAAAGATTGGAAACTCGGTTCTCACTGACGAAGACAGGCAAAGCCTCCAAGAGGATTTGCACAAAATTTCAGCTTGGTCGGATAGATGGGAGATGCCCTTTAATGTAGACAAGTGCCAGGTCCTTCAAGTTGGAACAAAAAATAAGAAGTTCGATTACGAAATACGGGGCGTTAAACTCACAAGCGTTCAATGCGTTAAGGACCTGGGGATTAAAATCGCGTCTAACCTCAAATTCTCACATCAATGCATCGATGCAGCAAATACAGCGAACAGAATGTTGGGCTTCATTAAAAGAAACTTTTTATTCAAGAATAAAGATGTAATACTTCCGCTTTACAATAGTTTAGTCAGACCCCACTTGGAATATGCGGTACACTTTTGGTCTCCCCACCATGCAAAGGACATTGCTAAACTAGAAGGTGTTCAGCGTCGAGCAACAAAAATGATCCCTTCCTTGCGTAACAAACCCTACGAAGAAAGGCTTTCTACCCTTAACATGTTCTCTCTTGAGAAACGTCGCCTCCGAGGAAAACTGATCGAATGTTTTAAAATACTTAATGGTTTCACGAATGTAGACAGAACAAAACTGTTTATGATCGATGACACTTTGCGAACGAGGAACAATGGCACAAAACTCAAATGTAGACAAGTAAATTCAGACTGCACCAAATTTTTCTTCACCAACGTTGTAGTGCGAGAATGGAATAAGCTCCCACCATCAGTGGTCCAGTGTAACACGATTGACTCCTTTAAAAACAATCTCGACCGTCGCTTCCTTGAGCTTAATATTAACTAGAGTGAAAAGCAACGTTTTGGAGCCATCTGATCAATGTAAAATCACTTGTGTTTAAGGACAGACCACATAGTCTGTACCATGGGGTCTGTGTGGTCTGATTTTCTATGTAAATCTCTCTCTCTCTCTCTCTCTCTCTCTCTCTCTCTCTCTCTCTCTCTCTCTCTCTCTCTCTCTCTCTCTCTCTCTCTCTCTCTCTCTCTCTCTCTCTCTCTCTCTCTCTCTCTCTCTCTCTCTCTCTCTCTCTCTCTCTCTCTCTCTCTCTCTCTCTCTCTCTCTCTCTCTCTCTCTCTCTCTCTCTCTCTCTCTCTCTCTCTCTCTCTTCCTACCACCGATTCAAAATGTTTTCCTCTCTTATTTTTATATTTTTTTCCTCCTTTACGATTATCTTACTCAGCTATCGTCTGGTTTTCTCTTTCCTCCTCCTCTTTCTCTTCATCTTCCTCTTCCTCTTCTTCCTCCTTCTCCTTTTCTTCCTCCTCCTCCTCCTCCTCCTCTCTAACATTACGAAAACCTTGGCTCTCCTATCAAACCTTTCATGCCCTTCCTTCCTTCCCCCCTCTCATCCTTACCTTAATTCCACCCTCCATTCCCGCCTTCCCTCAATTAACTTCACAATGGCTATGGAGAATTATTGCCGTAGTAATTTTGTGGGAAAGACCAGCCCACAAAACGGCCATGCGCGCGCGCACACACATAAACACACACACACACACACACACACACACACACACACACAGATAATTAAAGCCATAGCGTGTGTGTTTTTAAAAGCTGACATCTCTTTTCCACACACAACGTATGGCTGAACAAACGACGAGGTGAAGGCAATCAGTCCCTTATTATGAGGCCAATTATGAAGCCGGTCGTTAATTAGCTGTAAGGGAAAAATAATAGAAAAAGTTTGATTTCGAACTTTTTTTTGTATTTGGAAAAGAAACTAGAGAAATTCCAGAATGAGAGAGAGAGAGAGAGAGTGAGAGGAATTTTAAAGAGCTTTGGTATTGTTTCGTGGTTCAGTGTGTGTGTGTGTGTGTGTGTGTGTGTGTGTGTGTGTGTGTGTGTGTGCGCACGAGTAAATCAAGATTTAAAAGGCCTATTACTTCCAATACTATCGTGATATAAGAGTCCCCCACTTCTCTCTCTCTCTCTCTCTCTCTCTCTCTCTCTCTCTCTCTCTCTCTCTCTCTCTCTCTCTCTCTCTCTCTCTCTCTCTCTCTCTCTCTCTCTCTCTCTCTCTCTCTCTCTCTCTCTCTCTCTCTCTCTCTCTCTCTCTCTCTCTCTCTCTCTCTCTCTCTCTCTCTCTCTCTCTCTCTCTCTCTCACACACACACACACACACACACACACACACACACACACACACCAGGTCAACTTTTCGCCAACCTTAAATTACTTCATAGCGGGAAAAAAAATAATAAGGAGACAGAGGAGAAAACGAAATAAAAGCGAACACAAGCAGGACTCGAGAGGCGGCGGAGAGGAAGACAAACACAACGGAAGGCAGGGAACACGACGACGATGATGCAGAGGTGAAGGAGATGAGGAGAGGGAAACGTGATGAGACAGGTGAGAACGGAGGATGCTGAACCTGAATTTGAAAATGATAATAATGATAAAAATAAAATAATAATAAAAGTAGTAATAACTATAATCGCACACTTACAGAGGCACCTCATGCGATCACCCAATACACAACCAACACCATAATCACCACAATCACCACCACCACCACTAAGATAACAAAACACCACTCTCTCTCTCTCTCTCTCTCTCTCTCTCTCTCTCTCTCTCTCTCTCTCTCTCTCTCTCTCTCTCTCTCTCTCTCTCTCTCTCTCTCTCTCTCTCTCTCTCTCTCTCTCTCTCTCTCTCTCTCTCTCTCTCATTGCTGCCAAAAAACAATCAACACCAAGACTATAAAAATACACTTTGAAAAGAAAAGAAAAAAGAAATTCGACACTTTCTCAAACTGATTAAAAATAAAGGTTATTGTCAGGAGACAATAACGGGAGTCATTTGGGGGGAAGAGAGAAAAGAGAGGAAAAGAGAATGGCTGAAAGAATGGAGGTAAAAAAAATAAAGAATGGGAAAGGGAAACATGAAAGAAACGAATGAAGGAGGGAAGGAAGGAAGAAATGAAGGAAGGATTGAAGGACAAATGAGGTAAAAAGGAAAGAAAGATGGAAAGAGAGGAAAATGAAAAAAAACTAATTGGAAGATGAATAAATAAATAAAAGAAGGGAAAGAATGAAACAAAGGGAAGGAAGAAAAGAGGAAAGGAAAGATGGGTTCTAGGTAGGAAGCAGGGAGGGAAGCACGGAATGCAGGAGGGGAAGAAAGAAAAAGAGAAAGAAGAAAAGGTGATGAGAAGGAAGGAATGAAGGAAGAAAGGAAGGAAGAAAAAGAAAAAAACGAAGCGATGTATAGGGCAAAGAAGGATGGAAGGAACAAAGAAAAGAAGGAAGGAAGGATGGAAGGAAGAACAGAAATGACGAAGGAAGGAAAACATGATAGACAGTGAGGCATGGATCAAGGTAGGGAGGACGGAATGACGGAATGAAGGAAAGAAGGATGGAAGGAGAGATGGCAAAGGGAGAGAGGGCGAAAGAGAAGAAATAAGAGGCGAAGGAAAGGCAAACATGATTAATGACGGCAAGAAGACCCATGAAGAAAAGTGAAAGATGGAACGAAAAAAGGAAAAAAAACATGAGTTTGTAAAAAATATATAAAAGAAAACAGCAAGAGAGAAGACACGAAAGGAAATAAGCAAGAACAGAAAGATAAAAGAAAGCAGATATGATTAAATTGATTGGAATGAGGAAAAAGAGCAACTTGGACTGAAAGGGAGCGAGAGAAAAAAAAAACATATAGGTAAAATGAGTTAGGAAAAGAGGAGAGAGATAGGCAGAGGGAGGCAAGAAAGAGGACGGAGAGAGAAAAGACAGTGAGAGGAAGCAAAAATATTACATGGAGGAAAGGAAGGGATAAGAGGGAAAATGATGAAGGAGAGGAAGGGAGGGAGATGAGAGACAGGGAACGAAGAGAAGGGGAAGAGGTAGAAAGCTGAAGAGATACGAAGGAAAAGGGACGGTGAAAAAAAATAAATGGGATGAGGTAAAATGAAGGAGAAAAGGAAAGAAGGGAGGGATAGAGAATGAAGGATAGAGACAGGAGGGAGGGGAAGGAAGAAAAGAAGGAAGTGGAGAAGGAGAAGAAGGAAGTGAGAGGGGCAATGCGAGAAAGAAAGAGGTAACAAAAGGGAAAGAGGGAAGAAGAGGGGACGAGAGAGAGGGGGAAGGAAGGGGAGAAGGGAAGGGGGGTGATTGCTTTGGTCGTGTGATAAGGATTGGTCTTTCCTCCCCCTGAGACTCGCTGCATTTGCATTTCCTCTCCCTCGTATTCCTCCTCACCTTTTTCCCATTCCCCTTTTACCGCTCTCTTTTTTACTCTTTAGAATTCTTCCCTCTCTCTCTCTCTCTCTCTCTCTCTCTCTCTCTCTCTCTCTCTCTCTCTCTCTCTCTCTCTCTCTCTCTCTCTCTCTCTCTCTCTCTCTCTCTCTCTCTCTCTCTCTCTCTCTCTCTCTCTCTCTCTCTCTCTCTCTCTCTGACAAGGTGGGACGGAGGAGTTTCTTGAGGGAGTACAATAAAGAACATAATCTAAATGGACATGACGCGGACTGGGCATAAATAATGGTTTAATAAAGCGACGAGAGGAAGGGAAGGACGTGGGAAGGCGAGGGCAATAAACCCTGACACGGCGAGGAGGAAATTAGGTGCAAAAAGGTGTCTCTCGTCGTTCCCGGAGTAAATGAGGCAATTAGTGCGTGATTACTGTTGCCAAGACGAGCCGCTTTAATTGTGTGGTGCTGACGAGATGATTAGATGAAACACTTACCTGTGTGTGTGTCTAAAATACACGAGTCAGCAATTTCATGTATTATGTATATAGGACAGTTTCATCCACTGCCAAGCAAACACACACACACACACACACACACACACACACACATACACTCACCATACAGTTTGTCTCCCTTGCGGGTATAAATTTAATAAACCCAAAACAAAACCAATTTAAAACTAATTTTACGGACACGCACGCACACACACACAAAGGGGAGGCGAAGGGAATCCAACTGGAGTACGTAACAACATAAACAAATAAACATAAATAAAGTGACGTAAAATATTATAACAAACAGTAAAACAAACAAATGCTTCCAAAATGTACTCCAAATGTTTACGAATGGAGTCATAAGCTCGCCCACACACACACACACACACACACACACACACACACATACACACACATACGGTTTAACTACATCGTAAGGCTTCGGTCGCTAGGATTGCAAATATTGATGTGTGTGTGTGTGTGTGTGTGTGTGTGTGTGTGTGTGTGTGTGTGTGTTTTCTCTCTCTTCCATATTCAGTCTGCGAGTTAATAGTTATCCATGATTCCATTTGTTTCCTTCCTTTCTTCCTTCTTTCTCACTTTTTATCCTTCCCTTCCTTCCGTTTTTCTTCATTCTCCTTCCTCTATTAAACATTAATTTATACTTATCTCCTGCGTCCTTCATTTAGCATTTATGTCCTTCTCTTCCTTTCATATTCATTTTCTTGTTTACGTTCTACTCCCTTCCTTCTTTATATCATTCATTCTCCATTTTTGCTGTACTTTTTTTCTTTTTCACACTGTTTGTGCTGGGTATTTCTCTCTCTCTCTCTCTCTCTCTCTCTCCCTCTCTCTCTCTCTCTCTCTCTCTCTCTCTCTCTCTCTCTCTCTCTTTCCCATTTCAGTTCCTTCCCTCCTTCACAAACAACCTCATGTGGCACCAGAGGGTCTGCTGTTGTTTGTTCTTCCTTCTCTCTCTTGTGTTCCTTT
The DNA here is from genome assembly GCF_024679095.1 of Eriocheir sinensis. Classification (NCBI taxonomy): domain Eukaryota; kingdom Metazoa; phylum Arthropoda; class Malacostraca; order Decapoda; family Varunidae; genus Eriocheir; species Eriocheir sinensis. Next base: position 22,699,607 of record NC_066509.1, read on the forward strand.
GTCTCTCTCTCTCTCTCTTCCTCCTCTCTATTTCTCTTTTTCTCTCTCTCTGTATTTCTTATGTCTCTTTTTTTAACATCCGGTTTTTTCTCATTGACTTCCTTTTGCTCCTTATCTTGTTTACTTTTATTTCACCTCCTTCAATACTAAGAACTCTTATCACCACTTCCTTCTCCTCCTCCTCCTCCTTCTCTTTCTCCTCCTTGTTCCCTCTAAGTGGCCGAAAAAAGTAAAATAAGACCTCAATAAACGAACATTTTAGGAATGACAACGACAATAAATGAAAGTGATAGATGATATTGGAAGTAATGATGACAGAAGAAATGTATAAGTGAGGTGACGGCGAAATGGAATGTCTTGGTGTCTGAGAGTTACGTTCAATGCTGAAAGGAAAATGAAGAACGGCGGGAAATAAACTATGATTCTCTCTCTCTCTCTCTCTCTCTCTCTCTCTCTCTCTCTCTCTCTCTCTCTCTCTCTCTCTCTCTCTCTCTCTCTCTCTGCCACCTTATTATGTTTCTTACCTCTTACCACTTTTTTCTTCTTTTTTCTTTCTCAAGTTTTTTTCTTCTCTCCAGCAAATATTTTTTCTCCATCATTTGCTCTATTTTTTTTGTCTTCTTTTCCTCCTCCTTCTTCCTTTTTCTCTCCCTTTGCTCTGTTCATTCTTCAGTCAAGAGGAAGTAATTTTTTCATCACTTTCTTCTTCTTTCATTTTTTTAGGTAAGGTATTTTTTTCTGCTTCCTTTTCTTTCTCTTTTTTCTTGCTCAGTTTTCTTCAGGTCTTTGTTTTCCTCTTTCCTCAGTGTGTGCATTGCTCTCCTCTTCCTCATCTTTCCTTAGGCAGAGGAGTGTGTGTGTGTGTGTGTGTGTGTGTGTGTGTGTGTGTGTGTGTGTGTGTGTGTGTGTGTTTGTGTTTGTGTGTGTGTGTGTGTGTGTGTGTGTGTGTGTGTGTGTGTGTGTGTGTGTGTGTGTGTGTGTGTGTGTGTGTGTGTGTGTGTGTGTGTGTGTGTGTGTGTTGTTTTTCTTGCCCCTTAACCAGCTAACTAATTCATTTAAATTTGATTTTTTTCTTTTCCTTCTTCATTTTTCTTCTATATTTCCTTTTTTTCTTCTTGATCTTTTTTCTACTTCACTTCCTTTATCTTTATATTTTCGTTATTGATATTGTTGTTGTTGTTGTTTTTATTGTTGTGCTTATATACGGTATGTTGCTGTTACTGCTGACCTTATTACTACGACACCACACACATCATAATCATCGTCGTCATCGTCATCACCATCACCGTCGCGGTCGTCACTGTCATCAACACGTTCGTCGTTATTAAATGTTCCGGAAAGCCAAACAATAACAGACGGTTCCACTATTAAATAACCTTGGCGGACGAGAGAGAGAGAGAGAGAGAGATATTGGCATACAATGTAATAAAAAGGACTGATAGTGATAGTCTTAAATAAGAGAAAATGTAAAGGGGAATGACGCAAGCAGAAGAGGAAGGGAAGGAAGGGGAAGAAAGGCGAGAGGAAAGTTGGGATTGGGGAAGAGGGAAGGGGAATGTAATTCGTGGTTAAGGGAAGGAGTGAAAGAATACAAATTGATGGAAAGCAGCTGATTCCTTTTCGTCTATACTTATTCATTTATTCTTCCACTGTATTACCTTCACCTTTGCTGTCCTATTCCTTTTCATCTTATACTTGATTCTCTTTCTTATATCATCGTTATTGTCTTCCTTTTTTTCATTTTACTCATTCCCATTTTTTTTGTCATCAGCCTTGTCATACTTTTCATTAAATGTTTCGGAAAGCCCAACAATAACAGACGGTTGTTCGTCTTCTTCCTCTTTTTTATCTTTATTCGGTTTCATCTTCATTGCTGCAGGTCTCTTCTTTATCTTCCTCCCTCTTTCGTATCTTTAAATTTGGAATCACCATCTTTCTCACCTTTCTTATTTTCTCTTTCTAAGGTCTGTCGATGATATGCTCTTCTTTCATCTTTCCATTCTTCTTCATCCTTTTATCCTTGCCATCCTCTTCTTTCTCACCTTCCCTTCTTTCCTCATCCTCTTCTTTCTAGTATTCCTGTTCCTCCCTTATTTATTATACTCTTCTTTTTCATTTTCATCTCCATCGTCTTCATCCTTATCAGCCTCTTCTTTCTCTGCTTCCTCCTTTCCCTGTTTCTCTTCCTGGTTTTTGTTGTACTATTCTTTTTCATCCTCTTCCCTCATCTTCATGCTTTTTCATCCTCTTCTTTCATCCTTCATCCTTTTCCTCATCCATATGCTCGTGTGTTTCTTTCCTGCCCTCCTCCTCCGCCTCTCTCCCCTTCTCTCATTATCATAATCATCACCGTCGCTTTCAATGTTTGTTGTCTTTATAATTATTAGGCAACGTCTTTCTCAAACTTCAATAATATCTCGGATTGCTTGCTTCCTTCCTTCCGTGGTTTTCTTTCTCCTCTCCTTTGTCATCACCGCCATTATCATTAATTGTGTTCGTCTCTCTGTTTTTGCAGAAAAATATTTTCTTTAGTGGTGTCTTTTGTATATACTGAAATTCTCTCTCTCTCTCTCTCTCTCTCTCTCTCTCTCTCTCTCTCTCTCTCTCTCTCTCTCTCTCTCTCTCTCTCTCTCTCTCTCTCTCTCTCTCTCTCTCTCTCTCTCTCTCTCTCTCTCTCTCTCTCTCTCTCCTCTCTCTCTCTCTCTCTCTCTCTCTCTCTCTCTCTCTCTCTCTCTCTCTCTCTCTCTCTCTCCTCATCCTTATCGTCATTATCAGTTATACTTTTGTCTACATTATTGTTCTATTAAGAACAAATATTTCCGTAACAGTGATTTCTATATTTAGAGATTTTATTCTATTTTATCACTTCCTTCTTTTCTTCGTCATCACCACTCATCAATATCATCAGTTGCCTTCTTTTTTACGTTTATAAAAAATCTTCCCAAAACAGTGACAAATATGTGGTTTCATCATTATTATCATCATCGTCAACAATTCACCATCATCAGCCTATACTTCATGATCCTTCTTTCTTTTTCTTTCTCTTGCTTCTCTTTCGCTTCTGATCATAACTCACATTATTTTGTATACACGTTTATTCCTCCTGTATTTTTACTTCTTTCCTTATTCTTCTCTTTACTCTTTCTTCACTGTCTCTTCTCTTCCTGCCTTTGTTTTCTTTACTCGTGACCTCGTAAACTTTCTTCCCTCGTCCTTTACCATCTTTTCCTAATCCTTCCTTTATTTGGCTATTGTTTTGCCTCTCTTCCTTGATTATGTTTTCCTTTCCTCCAGATCAAACTCTTCCCTCTTCGCCTGATCTTCCTTTGTTTTATTTTCTTTCCGCAATCAACTCTTTATTCTCTTTTCCTTCTCCTCCTCTCTCTTTTAGACTTTTTTTTTCCTTCACTCGATTAAACTTTTCTGTTCTCCGCCTTTCCCCTTCCTCAAATGTATTCCTTCACTTTCTTCGCTTATGTTTGTAACACTCACGTCTCCTTTCTCTTCCTCCTCTCCCCCGTTCTCATTTTCTCTCCTTGACCTCTATTCTCCTCCACTCTTATCTTTCTAATCTCCTTTTCTTTGGTCTTCAGATTTTTTATTCCATTGCTCTGCCCTGCTTTGTTGTCCCTCATTTTCCTCTTTCCTCCACCCCTAATTCTCTTTCCTCCCATATCTTCCTTTCTCTCTCCTTCACCTGCTTCCATGTTTCTGACGTTCTTCCTTCACTTCACTTACTTCATTGCCCTTCTTTCTTCCCTTTCTCCATTTTGCCCCCCCCTTCCCTTTTACTTCTCCTCACCTCCTCCTCCTCCATCTTATTGTTCTCCCTCTATTCTCCCTGTTTCCTCACATCCTTTCACTTCCCCTTTCTTCCTTGTCTCTTTCTTTTTTCCCTCCCTCCCTTCCTCTTTTCCTTCCATCACTCCTCTTCCCTGTCTTTAACTCCGGCCTTAAATTATCTCCTTTCCTTCTTTAATTCGCAGTATCCCTTTCTTTCTCAACTCTCCATTTCTTCCTTGATCATTTTTCTTCCCTTCTTTTCCCTGCCCTTCCCTTTCCTTCCTTCTGCCTCTCTCCCGCCACTCATTTCAAAGGATCCCTTTCTTTCCTTCCTTTCCGAAGAGATTCACTCTTTCTAACGAAGAGATCTCCTCCTCTAACGAAGAGATCCACTCTCTAACGAAGAGATTCACTCTCTGACAAAGTAGATTCACTCTCTAACGAAGAGATTCACTCAACACGAAGAGATTCACTTCTAACACGAAGAGATTCACTCTCTAACACGAAGAGATTCACTCTCTAACTTACGAAGAGATTCACTCTCTAACACGAAGAGATTCACTCTCTAACACAAAGCAAGGAAGCTTAATTATAATTGGGGACTTTAATTGCCCTAACATTGACTGGGACTGATGACTGGAGATCAAGAGGATAACAGGCTTATAGAAATGGTGGAGGATTCGTTCCTCACTCAAGTTGTAAATCTCAAACCGACAAGAGAAAACAATCTGCTGGATCTGGTATTAGTAAGCGACCCCGACCTCATTCGGGCGGCTGTACAGTTGAGTGAGAAACTTAATGGGTGCGATCACCCACTCTAATCCGTTTTAATATCAACATATGTCACAAACTCGTAGATAATCCGTCAGTGATACCAGATTACAAAAGGGAAATTTCAACTTAGCCCGTGCACTCGCTTCCCCCTACGACCTGGGACCAATCTTGGCATCACCGATAACAATACAATCGGACAACGCGTGGAACGTCTTCAAAGATAAGCTGCTTGCAAGTACAGAGAAGGCTACAGTGCCTCACGGAAATCCAGGCGAGGTAAATGGGGCCGTAGATCCACCGTGGATGACCAGAGAACAGTAAAAGACGTAAACCTAAAAAGGAATTATAATTTGATGAAAGAGAATGCTACGGCCGAAGCCAGCACAGTACCGTTAACAGCCTCAGAGCTTGTCGCAGCCTTTATTCGGGTAACAATGCAACTATGAAAAGCAAACAGCGCGCGAAATCAAAACTAATCTCCAGAAATTCTTCACATACATCAGATCGAAAAAGAAAGTAAAATCCAATATTGGTCCCCTGACAGACGAAACTGGATCTGTAACTCAGGACAGTAAACACAGATGGCCAGAATCCTCAACAGTAACTTTGCATCCGTATTCACAGTCGAGGACATCGAAACCATTCCCGAGGGTCCTGACCCGCCGAGGGGGATCACGCCCCTGGAAACTGACTCAATATGCGACCAAAAAGTGAAAAAGTACTTGGACAAACTCGACACGAACAAGTCGACGGGACCCGACAGTTTGTCCCCGCGGTTATTAAAAGAGTTTAACAAATACTTCAACCACTTCACTATCATATTCAACCGGTCCAGTTCAATCTAAACAAGGTCCCGGAAGACTGGAAGATGGCGAACGTTACACCGATTTTCAAAAAAAGGGACAAAAGCGTTGCATTAAACTACAGGCCCATAGGTTTGACATGAGTGGCAGGAAAAATACATCGAAAAAGATTATTAGAGATAAAACTTGTTAAGTTTCTAAGAAAACAATAATATAATCTCCGACACCCAGCATGGCTTCAGAAACATGCGCTCTGCCTAACGAATTTATTAGGACTTCTTCCAAGGTATAGGATAAGAACTGGGATGCCCACATCCCCAGTGATGTTATATACCTGGACTTTCAGAAAGCCTTCGACAAGGTACCGCACTGAGCGGGACTCCATAAGAAACTGCACTCGGCGGGCATCAGAGCCAATCTGATCGCGTGGATAAGAGATTGGCTCACCGACAGAAAACAAATTTACGAAGTACTACTCAACGGACAGCCCTTCCGATTGGCTTCCAGTCACTAGTGGAGTGCCTCAGGGTCAGTAAAAAAGGACCCATCCTCTTTATCATATACTATCAATGACCTAGAATCAGGACTGAAATCCACAATATCGAAATTTGCAGATGACACCAGGTGGGTGGAGATGCCCTCACAAAGACCGACTGCGAAATCATTCAGAAAGACTCTCCAATCACATTATCGAATGGTCGGAAAAATGGCAAATGTCTTTTAATGTTGACAAATGCAAAGTCATGCACATTGGGTCCAAAATAGTAACCATACACATACATCATGAATGGGAGACCTCTGCAAGCGATGCAGGAGGAAAAGGATCTTGGAGTCACTATCAGCAGTGACCTGGAAACACGCGAGTCATCATAAAAAACATACAACAAGGCCAACATTATGCTCGGGTTCATAGCGAGGAACTTTGGAGTGTAAAACACCAGACGTGATGCGTTATCCTTGTATAATTCAGCATGGTAAGACCGCACCTCCCGAGTATGCAGTGCAGTTCTGGTCATTCCCACTTACAGAAAGGACATGCTGCTTTACTGGAAAGTTCAACGACGCGCCAATACGAAAATGGATTCCAAATCCTTCAGGGGCTCAAACCGCAACGAGAACAACTCAAGCTGACTCAATCTCTTTACATTGGAGAAAAGACGCCTACCGAGGGGATAAGTGATTCAAGTTCTTCAGTATCTAAAAAAGTTCAATAACGTCGATTACTCCAAAATTCTTTGAACTGCAAACCAACTCAAGAACTAGGAAATAACGGTTTTGATCCCATTCAGTCGAGTCGATGTAACACAGACATTGGAAGGAGTTTCTTCTCAAATCCGAGTCATCCGCCACTGGAGACAATCTTCCCTCAGAAGGTAGTAAATGCGAATACCATCAACTCCTTCAAATAATATAAGAGATCGACCGTCATTTCGCTGCGTCGGAGTAAACTGAATAACGAGGGCTTCCATCTGTTCCTCAATATCGAGAAAGCTTATCACTGCTCCAAGCCCCAAGTGGCTGTCGAGTTAGATTAAATCCACCCTAGCCGGGCGACCTATGTAATGAGCCAATAGGCTCTGTTGCCCTGCATTTTCACAGTTTCCATGTTTCCATGTTTCCTCTCATCCACTGCCCCTCCCTCACCCTTTCCCTTCCCTGCCCCCTTCCCTCCTGCCAGCCTCTTCACCTCTTTCCCTTAACCCTTTCCCTTCTTTTTCCCACTTGCTCTTCCCTTCCTTCCTTCTTTCCCTTCCCTTCCCTCCATTCCCTTCCCTTCCCTCCAACTCCCTTCTCCTTCCCTTCCTTACCCTCTTTACCTGTCCCCTTTCCACCTTGCCAACCTCTTCACCTCTTTTCCCTGAAGCCTTTTGATGCCTTTCCATTCTCTATCCCCTTCTCTCCCGTTTCCTTCTATCCCCTTCCTTCCCTTCCCTTCCCTCCCCCCCGTCACCCCGTTCACTCATTCCAGTCCTTCACAGGGGCAGCAGAAAGCGTCGTTTTCCGCCTCCGAGACACAAACCCACTGTACTGGCTCCTTAAAAATGCAAAACAGAACAAACAATTTTGACGCTGGGGGATTAAAAAGGACCCTCCGACTTCTTTTTTTTTAACCTCCTTTTCGACTCTCTGAAGGAATCGAGGTTTTAATTTTGCATGAAGGTTAATTGTTGGGAGTGTTTGCTATTTATTTATTGTGTAAAGTAAGGAAAAAATGTTGAGAAAGGCTAACATTTGTGTCCTTATTGCGATCAAGTTTCATCTACTTTTGTAACTTTTTTTTATATGTCAGTGTGGCTCTGAGAAAAATAGGTTTTAATTATACATCAACGATAACTGTTACGAAACATTCTCTTATTTTATCTATTCGATAAATGAATAAATAGTTCAGGACCAATATTTACGTTTTTATCACTACCAATTTCAATCATTGTAGTGTATTTGAAAAAAAAGTCAGCTTCGTCTTGTTGAACGAAAATTACTGAAACCTGGCGAAACTATTCCTGATATTCCTGGCTGCATTGGAAGTACTGGTCAATATGCTTCGTGACTTTATTAACTCTTGAAGATTAATCAGCCTCAGGTAAAGTTATTACGTGTGAATTATAAGATAAAACTGTAGACTGCTCATTATGAACAATAATAACTGACACCGGATGAACGCTTCGGGCAATGTTTCAGATGACCAACTGTCAAAATCTTTCGTTCTCTCCAGTATGTTTTATACAGTAATCGTATACGTTTATCTAATCACGTCTTCTGTCTCATATTTTTTTCATCTCCCTATTCTTTTTTTTTCATTTATCTTCTTCGAAAACACAATATCATACCCTTAAACGCAACACAGTAAGTTCCTTTAAAACGCTGATATAGAAAGGAAAAAAAATATGAAATCGAAATATGGCGGTACAATAAAACCTCCTGAACACAAACAATTACATCCTATGACAACAACTTAAAAACAACAACAACAAAATATATACACACCGAAACTTTACCAAACACACAACTACAAAACACTCTGCAAACAAATTTCTCTCTCTCTCTCTCTCTCTCTCTCTCTCTCTCTCTCTCTCTCTCTCTCTCTCTCTCTCTCTCTCTCTCTCTCTCTCTATCTCTCTCTCTCTCTCTCTCTCTCTCTCTCTCTCTCTCTCTCTCTCTCTCTCTCTCTCTCTCTCTCTCTCTCTCTCTCTCTCTCTCTCTCTCAATATCTCTCTCTCTCTCTCTCATTTCCCCACTCTCATTTCTTGCTTCACCTCCACTCCCTTTGTTTTTTTATCTCCTTTTGTTCCATCTTTTTTTATTGCACAACCTTCAATACCACTCTCCTCCTCCTTCTCCTCCTCCTCCTCCTCCATCTCCCTCCTCCTCCCTCCTCCTTCTCCCTCCCCTCCCCCTCCTCCTCCTTCTCCTCCTCCTTCTCCTCCTCCCTGACACACCCCTCCCTGATAAGACGTTCAAATCAGGAGGTGAGCCAGCTGGAGTGATGCGAGTAGGGTGGGCGGGAGTGTAAAGCAGTTGTTTGGCTAAGAAATAACTTCAAAATAGCTTTATATATTAAGAGTCCATTGCAGGGACAAACACTATTAGGCGAACAATGGAGAGAGAGATGCAGGATAGGGCAGGCTGGGACAGGTATGTAGGCAGGCAGATAGGTAGATAGAGAGAGGTAGAGAAGTAGGTGATTGGTGGTATATATAATTATATGAAAGAAAAAAAAGAGAAAGAGGATGGACACTGAAACAAGCGGAGAACAACGACTGAGTAGAAGTACAACAAACGGAGACTCCTGAAACTTATTCTGCAGACATGAAAAGGATACTAATTTGAACTACGGTAACAATAGACAGGACAAATATAAACATAGCAAAGAGGATTAAACACACACAAAAATGTACGAGAAAAAAGAGAAAAGTAACAACTCAATACAGTAAATAATTATTAAGACCCACTACTTATTAATAAACCATAAAAAGAAAACTTATTGCTTCTGGCTTACAATAAAAGCGTCACAGGTTGTGCAGATAACACCAACCCAAGACTAACACCCCAAAGCTATTTGTGTTCCGCCAAGGCCGTAGAGTTAGAGGCGGAGGAAGGAACATGCCTTCTCACCATTAGACTATTCAAAGAAGAACGTGGCGAGAATTTGCCGCTTAATGGTAATCAGCTTGGTGAGAAAATACACCATAAAAGTTAATTTCCAAGGTCTTGAGGTTCTTGAAGTCTTGAAGCATTAAATATCAAGACCATGACTCTAAATGTCGATGCCTGTTGAGTCTTTTTTTTTCAGCAAAAGGGAAAAAAAACAACAAAAAATAAAAAAACAAAAAATGTCAAGGCTAGAGAAGGATAATTATGATGTAAGAGAGGACACCCTGCACGCACTCCTCTGCCGCCTCTACTGTTATGTTATTTGAAGGAAAACTAGACGTGAATTGTGGCTTTAATAATAATGAGTTAGGGACAGTAAATACAAGAAAGAAAACCAATTTCCGAGGCCTTGAGGTTTGCAGAGAGGGTGGAGAGTCGTGAGGTAGAAAGAAGAGAGGACAGCGTGCTACCTTGTCACTGTGGTTATTGCAGGCAAAGGACGTACTTCTGATCGTCTGACATGGAAAATACAATGAAAGTTAATACACGATGTGGTGGTCAGTCAGGGCTCATGGGTTGTAAGGAAGGGAAGAAAACAAGTATATATAACATTGAAGGTAAAACAGCACGGCAAGAGGTATCTTGTAGCTGAAATCAATAATAACACAAAATAATTTCAAACATCTTGAGAGAGTAAATTGTGTAAGGTGGAGGTCAAGAAAAGCTGTGCCTGTGTAAGGATAAAGAACTGAGGTCTCTGTGCATGCCTTTATCTACTGACAACACAAAAACACTTCATTACAAGAGTCTGTGTCTGTTTAGGTCGAGAGGTTGTGGTGAGGGTAGCTGATAGAAAAAGTATGCCATGTAACACCATCAACTTCAAAGGTGAGATAGACGTAAGTTGCAACATACTATAAATTACTACCAACAAAGGCCACTTATCATAAGTCTAATGTTCTTTTCTAGGTGTTATGTGAGGTGAGGAAAAATATGCTGTAATATGCATCAACTTAAGATGAGCTTTCCACGTAACAATCTCTAACTTTATAAATCATGTTCTAGTTTTTTGTTTGCTTTCCACTTGTTTGCTATAAAAAGTCAATGTCAAAAGTCTGAGTAAAAATTTGAGATAAAGGACCAGTGAGTAAAAGAAAGAAAGTTACAATGGTTCTTACCCATCATAAACTAAGGTAAATTTAATATAACTTATAGCCAGGGTTTCAAAGTTACAAAGGCAACAAAATGATCAACAAGACGAAAAAGTCAACTTCCGTGGAGTCAGTTTTTTCTTTCTTTTTTTTCCTTGAGCTGCTCCTATACCTAAAAAATGTTTAGTGATACGCAAAGACTAAGTGCCTGGGGTCTTCTTCCCATCCGTTTCTCTGTAGAGGGGTTATTGTATGTCTCGGCCAATTTGTCTGGATGAAGTAAAAGTCCTTGCCAGACATAATGGGGTGCCAGCAGACCTGCACCTCCGTATCTAGGTGTTATGTCTGGCTACCATTCCACGCCTGCTCGAATCCCGGCCTGGCAGTCCATCCTGCCCTCGGGCTGGTCGGGATAACGGGTACCTGGGAAACATGGTAAGGTAACCATGGCAATCCCGGGATTTCACACTGCCCTCCTGCACCATCTGTTCCCCACCACAGGCTCAAAGGGCCAACGGACTCTGGGAGATGAGCACGGCAGCCACGCACAGCCGCAGCATATGCACCCACCTTTACCTTACCAATCTGTCAGCCATTAAAACTATAACACCCAGAAAAAGATGGATCAGTTTCCGAGGCCTTGTGAACTGGCAAGTCAGGAACGTTGGGGAGGCAAAAGAAAGCAAAAAAGGTGGCGCCCTAACTGTTATAGCTTTAAATTCGTAACGCCAGAATAAAGGAGAGCTACCCTGAGACCTCTTTCCTCCCTCTGACTGCTTCTTCCTTTCCTCTGAATAAATATAAACATGTCTCCTTAGTAATTTGATGGATAATTAGATATTTTCCCATATTTTATTTCTTATTTTATATTTTTAGATATATACAAGCATCTTGACTTATATGTACATTTGTTATAATTTCAACACCTAATTCCTTCTTCGCTTATATCCATCTTTTCCATTTTGGGGGGATTACAACTCCTCCATATTGCTCAGTCCAGTACTAATCCTTCCTCTATTTCTTACACTTCCATGTCTTATTGCACTGTTCCTTTCCCTCGTTTCCTTGGATCTTCCAACTGATTCCTTCAGGTACAGGTAGCCTCGATTTACGAGTATTGTGTCCTTTTGAAGAGGTCAGTGTAACCAAAACAATGTAAATCAAACAAGAGAGAATTTATCGTAAAATAAATATTCACAGGAGACATCTGTGCAACTCACAAAATATCGCTATAAGGAAAACGGGTAAATTAAATATTATTTGTTTGGATTTCTTGACCTCATGCTATTTAAAATGAAACTAAACTTATGGAATCGAGAGTTACCTGAAAATACTCCATCTCCTCCATCATCTTCATATCTCTCCGCCTCTGGTCCTGCTTCTCATATGATCTGAACCATTTCAACCTTCTCTGACATTCTCCCTGTGTGTGTGTTATATTTCCAACTCAATCTAATTCATTCCTTTTATATTCCAGGTCATATTTAGGAAGACTGCACGTCAGATGAGCTGATAGGACGTGGATTCCGTAAACCGAAGTTTTCACATGCCATGCTCTCTCTACGCAGTACAACAAGATCGATCAGGTGTCCATTGAGGTGAGGTGGACCGTGGAACTGCAGGGCTTTCACATGGCTCAGGAAGGCAGTGCTGTGGTTGCAGGCAGCAGGACAGGCCGCCACATGCAACACCACCAACATACCACCTTTCTGCTTCTAACACACACACACATACCATACCTTTTTTCAAGCTTTCAACACACACAATTATACCACAATATCACCTCTGTAACTTGGAGGTCTGGCTGTATATCACATCACCCCACCACACCACACTGCATTATAGAACCTTTCTGCCTCTGACACACACACACACCATACACACTTGTCCCTGGGGAAATTGGCCAAAATACCTGACCACCACACCACACTGCACGCCCATCTGCCTCTTAACATAACAATTCATACCATTGACACTCCACTCTGCATCCTTGTGAGTCTGGCTGCACCACTCACCCCACCACACCACACCGCACACCACCCATCCACCTCTTAACACACCACACCACAGGCCTCTATCCTTGTGTGTCTGACAAATGGCAATCACCACACCACACCACACATACCACCTCTGCCCCTAACACACACCATCTACATTCATATTCATGACTCTCTGCTCCCCTTCGAACTTCCCATGAGGGGGTGACCACGTTAGTGTCTCCATCTCTCCCTTTTCTGGCAATTCTCTCAGCACACTCAATCCTGCTACTTCCAACTCTCGCTTCCAATTTTCTGGCCTCTAACACACACTCATCTATTCATATTTATGACTCTCAAGTTCTTTGAATTTCCATGAGGGGGGTGACCACAGCAGAAGTATGTTCCATCTCCCTTTCTGCACCCTCGGCAGCACACTCCAACTTGCTGCTTCTAACTCTCGCTTCCACTTTCGCCACCATCCTATTGATCCACTTCTACAGGTGTGGTCTTCCCTGACACCCCCCTCCCTCAGTCCTTCCTCAAGGTTACACTTCCTTCACATATTCATTCTCCCCTTTCATCACGTGTCCAAACCATCTCAGCAATTGACAAACTTACCATCGCCTCTAACACACACACACACACTGCCCACACACCACCTTTTCTGCCCCCACACACACACCATACTGCACATACCACCACCTTTCTGCCTCCCCTAAATACACACACCACACTGCACATAACCCACCCTTCTGGCCTCTCTAACATATCAATTCCAATTCACACTCAAACATAACCACCTTTCTGCCTCTAACACACACACCACACTAAAGCAAGAACTAATTTTCTGCCTCTAACACACACACACCATGACTGCACATGCCACCACCTTTCTCTATTCCCCTCTAACACACACACTAATAACTGCACATACCACCTTTCCCTGCCTCCTAACACACACACCACACTGCACATACCCACCTTTCTGCCTCATACACACACCACACTGCACATACCACTTTTCTGCCTCCCCAACACACACACCACACTGCACACATACCACCTTTCTGCCTCTAACACCACACACCACACTGCACATACACCACCTTCTGCCTCTAACACACACACACCACACTGCACATACCACCTTCTGCCTCTAACACACACACACCACACTGCACATACCACCTTTCTGCCTTCTGAACACACACACCCACACTGCAACATACCACCTTTCTGCCTCTAACAACACACCACACCACACTGCACATACCACCTTTCTGCCTCTAACACACACACCATTAATCAAGTACATACCACCTTTTCTGCTCTCTAATATTAATAATTACACTGCACATACCAATCTTTCTGGCCTCCCTAGGGTTCATTACACTAAAAGCAGAGCAGGGTATAAGAGCGAAGCGGTTGGGGTGTTCACATAGGTTAAGCAGAGCAGGTGCTTAACCTGCACAAGAAGAATCATTCTATGAGCAACCGCCTGATAAACTCCTCGGTGTTTTATCTTGTAGGATGATGAAAATGTAATGATTTACAAGGGAACATGGAATTCTTGTTAGGTTAAAGCCAAGTCCCATGGCAGTGTGGGTCAACTGATGATTGGGTATAGGATCAGAATATCACTAAATTAGCTTTTCTAAGCTTATAATGCTATTATATATCGATTAAATTGTACCTCAACTATGCACAATCTGGTCAGTTTTGTAATTTTGGCTTCAGCAATAAAAAATTCACCTATGTAGATAGCTTTTGGCACATGTTGATGGAAGAAGTGGAGACGTGGAGGACCGCTGTAGCTGTGAGCAAGGCAAAAATTTCACAACCAGTCTTTCCTGAGCGTGATCCGCCATGCCCGCTGGGCCAGCCACTTCCTGCTATGGTGTGAAATGCCTGAGCCGTCTAGTACATTCAAAACCATCCAAAATTAATGCCATTAACACGCTCTGCTCTGCTTGTAGTGTGAATGAGGCCTACACACACACCACACTGCACATACCACCTTTTCTGTCTTCTAACACACACACCACTATTGGGACCATTTACTCTACTGTCTGTGTTCTCAGGGCTTGCTTTTAGCAATAAGCACACTACACAGTTACATATCACCGAACTTTGTGTGTTCCTCTTTATCACACATGACACACACAACCGATACCTGTGTTTATGTATCTGGTTTTCCCACATACCACGTGTACCATCTGTCCATGTTCTTTGTGGCTGTTCCTAGAATACACAACTCATAAGGGACAAACTTATAGGTAAATCAAGACACCTCTCCACCAGAAATTGACCTCTCTTTGGCCACTCTTTTACTTTTTATCTTTTTTTTGAGCAGCATTACAGTAGCTTTTTTCTACATTTTTTTTGTTGCCCTTGAGCTGCTTCCTTTCCTGAAAAAAATATATAAATGAAAAAATGAATAAATAAATAAAATGAATTAAGAAAATTACAAAACAAAGATTAAAACTTAAACAACTTCACTGTAATGTTTCCTCTCCCCATCAGCTGCAATATGAAGCTCAATCTCGACTATCTACTGGAACGGACATGGCTAGAGCTCTCCTTACTGCGGATCTACACCAAGAAGCCGGGCGGGCGCCAGACTCGCTAACCCGATCATCCCTGCTGGGAGCCTCCGTTGAGCATGTGTGTCACTCCATCCACAGGTCCATCGTGGCAGTATTTAAATACGCCCTTGTCTGGGTAAGTGACGTGCCGGCTGCTTGAGGGGTTGTGCTGATGAAAGAACTTCATCATTCAGTACAGTAGTGTTGCCTGATATGCATATTTGTAGTATGGGAGTCACCTAATATGCGAGGGGACTCGTACGGTATATATTTGAGTCTTTGTGTCTGTGAGTTCAACCTTGTGGTGTGTGATTTCTGATTCAGAGTAAAGCAAAAATGACATTCCTATCCTGCATGCATGTCAGTTCTTCAAATGCACAACTGGGTCTTCTAATGATGTTCGCCTTCCCCACTGTTCTTCCATGCCCACCAGCCTTGGTGGTTCCATCTTGCATTTAGAAGTGGACATATTACTGTATTTGAGGTCATTGCCGAGTTAGCAGATATCAGCCGTTTGCAAGAAAATTTCACATTGAATTGTACAGTGATGAAGGTGGGCAGGATGGTGGTGGTGAGAGGAATGATCCAGAGAACCCCCTGTTACTGTGGTTGGAGTAAAGAAAGCTTTGAAAGGAATGAATAAGGGTTTCTGTGGACCTAATATGCAAATTTCTTCTATGCAATGTCTTTTGTCATTCATACTCTTGCATATCAGGCAACACTACTCAATACAGCATCTTATAAAGAAAATTGCTTGATTTTACGTACATAACTTCTTTTTTTATCTTTACAGGGCAAGAGCACCAAGTTTAGCCCGCAGCGAGTTGGAATCCACCACATAATGTGTGACGAAGATGTTATTCAGATTGTGACGAAGAAATAATCCAGTGTTTAGTTGTAGCATTGTTTGCCCAAATATATATAAGCCTCAACTTCTGCCTCTGCTCTCTGGAACTTATTTATATAATATTATGTTCCATTTGTCATGGCAGATGTTGTCCTGATGAGAATGTGTGCTCTGTAGGGCAAATGTGGCACAGAAATCCCTCTGCTAAAATCTTCCCACATATTGGAAGTCCTCTTGCAAGCTCTCCAAATCTTTCTTTCATTCATATATTGGAGTAATGGTGTTTCTGAGGGAGCAGGGCTTGTAAGAGGACTTCTGACAGATCTAAAAAATGAGACTGCAGCTAACTTCTTCCCTCTTCCTGAACATGAGTCACTGCCACATACAACTTGCTGAGACACGCCAGGACTACAGTGTGATTGTCGATGAAACGTTTCAAAGTCCTATCCTTCTTTCATCCTAAGCCTTGTGCTCAACTAACAATTACAATTATGGCCTCTTCTCTGAGCTACAGCCAGATTAAATGCATGGTGTGAAGAGAATGCCTTCAAAAGATGATAGTCACACTGCCAC